>NW_015150640.1:974889-1002672 GCF_000732505.1 Cyprinodon variegatus | reverse complement strand
AAAATTTAAATTTTACTTAAAAGTAAAAAAAAAAAACATTCTATTAAAAACAAAAAACATGAATCTGAAATAATTAGTTGCTCAATAATTATCTCCTAAAAGATCAAATAAAGCTATTCTTTGGAATATTAGGTCAATTTTACATATTTCTGATCCTTTTTTAAATGAAAGTTACAAATTTTTGATCAAATCAGAATTAGAACTTAAATAAAACTGATCGATTCAGATAAATCATAACTAAAACAGATCTCTAAAGAAAAAAAAAAAAAATGAGTAAAAGGGAATTCCAAAAAAAGAAAATTAAAAACAATCCACTGGACTTTGTAAAAGGAAACTATCAGTCACCACGTCTGTTGTCTGTTCCAGTTTATTATTGTTAGAATTTTAGTATCATGTCTTCAGCAGCTACAAGAGTCATAACAGGGGCCAGGGGCACTGGCCCCTGCTGTCCCCCCCTGTCTGGAACTGCCCATGATGGCGATCCCAGAACTGATATCATGTCTCTACAGGGAGAACTATCTTTGTCCTTGGCTCTCCTGGTTTGATGTGGACTGGAGGTTTACTAAGCAGAGGAGCTGCAGCTCTGCCCTAAGTTCTCTTTTTATGATGTTACCTAAAAGGCAGAGCCTCCCCACTCTATGAAGGCTGCTCATCTAAGCCGATCATTTCTCACAGTGAGAAACCAGAAAGAATTAAAACACTCCTAAGAGCAATGAGAAAAGTTGTGCTGCTTCTCCTGAAGCAGCTGATCAGTTGAAGCCTCCTTTTCAGCCCCCTGGGATAAACATTCCTAGAAAGAGGCTGCAAAACATGATTACTTAAGATAAAAAAAATCTAATTAAACCAAGCCAGTTGTAGCATCAAAAATGAAAAGTGTCCTGCAGCTTTTAGATATTGGAGGACATGGCTCCAATGCACCTGAATCATTACCCCCTGTACCTCTACAGCGGTGATGTCCCAAGTTTGTCCTCTAGGTTCAGTGTCAGGTACGTTGTACATGTTTCCCTTGTTCCCCTGAATCTAACAACAGGGTTAACAGAATTTTCCTGCAGTACTTGGTGCTATTCTGAGGAGCTAATTAGAACATTTAAATCAGATAAATCAGGGCAAAAACACTAAAGTCAGAAAAAAACAACCCGTTTTTTTCCAATCTGACCACAGCCATGGTTGAAGAATGACAGATCCATCCCACGTGTCTCCTGCAGTCGGCCGCAGGTGACCCGCTCATGTTGTCAAAGCCAATTAACCGGTTAGATGAGGAAAACAGGTGGCTGATTGCAACCTGCCTCTGACGACTCTTTGGATAAGAGAGAAGGAAATCCTCACATACAAAACCTGGCAGGGGATTAAAGAGAAGAAAACAGGCAGCACAGAGGGAGGGAAGAACAAAAAAACAAGGCCGGGAGGGCAGCTTCATGTCAAAACAGCATCACTGAAGGGAGGAAGACTAAAGCAGGAAGCTCTGCATGTACAAGGGTCAGCAAGGGGTCAAAGAGGAGATGATAGGAGGAGAAATAACCCCCACAGGGTTCCTATGGTAAAACCGCCATCTTCCTATCAGCTACATCCTTCCTGATGTCAACCCTCCACTGTGACAATGGAGACAGCGAACAAGAACACAAACGCTGCATAAAATCTAGATTAAAAAGGTAGTTAGGTTGAGATCCAGCTTTTCATCTTCAAGCGTTTTGACTTTCTATTTTTAGAGGGGGGATTAAGTCCAAGTTATTCCCTCAGAAAATAGATTCTTAATAGGAGTATCACTATAAATTTAGCAACACCTAACCTATTTTCTCCATAAATAAAACCTTAGATCTCTTAGTAAATCATTTGTTATAAGGTCGAAATAAACTCTCAACATGTGAAATCAATAGGGTACAAAAAGGCACAATCTAACATGAAAACAGCTAAAAACTTTCAGTTAAAAGAAAACGAAAACTTCCTGATGAGTTAAAAATGTATATCAACTGGTTTAAACCTTAAATGATGTGATATAAAAATAAATATCTTCTAATATTTTAAAATGAGCGACACAGTGAAGAGACCTTCGCAACCTGAATGTTGTAAGGTATTCAGGTAAGTTTGGCTCCAAACATATTTTTTAACCTTAAATAAAAAAGATTAAGTTATCACGATAATTCCTAATTGAATCAATACTTTCAATTAGGAAAGGAAAGCTTCCCAGGAGCAGAAAGACCAGGAATTTGCAGCTACTGTCACAATGTTTTTATTTAGATTCAAGGTTATTAGATGTTTTTATTTTATTCTAACAAGTATTTCAATTTTCTGATGTTTTTGCCTCAACTGTTCACCTCTTTAGACTTCTATTGTTTGATTTTCTATGTTAGTGTATTTCTTTACTTTAAGCTGTCTTGTTCGTTCTTGTCTTCATTTTACTTAGAGTTGTGTTTTTATTCAGGGTCTGAATGTGTCCTTGTCCAGCTGTTATCAAGCTTGTCTCGTTCACCAGCCGTCTGCTCAATCACTCCTACTCCCCACTGCTCCATACCGACCACTGAAACATTTTTTTTTCTATGTCACCTCTGCTGTCTGAACATGCTCCAATCAGTGTTTTAGCATTTTTTATTAAACCATTCCTCATCTCACTGTTCTGCCCCTGACTTCCTGTTTGCAGACAGCTTACAGTATTTCCATGGAAATAATAATCTGTGCACTAATCCACCATCAGCTACCTAAAAATCTTACACTGCAAGGATTACTGAAAGGCAGGGGAAAACAGAGGGACTTAAATGGGTTTTGATTAGACTAAATATGAACTCTTGGTTTGGTGTTGGCATGCTCTGTTCAAATGGATCAGAAATGCTGCAGCACATCACTGTTAACCATCATACAAGGGTGACCTTTAAATGCTGCAAACATCACGGTCTGGGGATTCCATTGAGCGCTGAAGAAAAGGAAGTTGGAAAAAAACATAAAGGGACAGTATTGATAAAAATCGAAGGTTAATGAGGTAGAGCTTTTTATCATGATATTGATTTTAAATTACCAAACATTTCCTGTTAGGGGGAGAGAAGAGGTTTAGAATAAGAGTGATAAGAGTTTGAAAATGCTTTATTGTTCAGTACTGCAGATTTTGAGCGACCTCCCTCAATACTGAGAAAATTATTTAAACTGCTAGAAAAGGAAAAAAAAATACATGAACAGCCACTAAGGCAGAAATAAAAGAAGAAAAACAGACAACAACGTGGCCACTGATGCAAGATAACTCACTCTTAACTCAGAAGCACATAATATATACACCTTTACACAAACAGCCTGTTAAAAAGAAACCTGAAAACACCAATAAGGATGTGCTCATGGTGGATGTCAGTGATACTTAAAATCAGAGCTTTGTTTTCTCTCTGCCTGTGTTTTCAAATCTTCAAAAATGTTCCAAAAGGCTTTAAAAACAGTAATAAAACTATGTGATGACCACATGTGGGGAGTTTAGGGAACCAACAGGCTAATTTAATAAAGATTTAAACAAATGTTTGAAGCTGCTTTGCCAAAAATTGTAAGAGAGCCACATTTAAATGAGGTATTAGGGTAGTGGGAAAAAAACCTGTCAACAGAGCAAGCATCTAACTATTAAAAACAGTCCGGCCTCAGAGAATACATTTAGACAAAAAATATTACATTAACGTTTCTTAAAAACAAATCAGTGTGAATCTGGTCTTTGCCTGTTTTTGCTAGTGATGGCTGCCTGATAGTAGTTCCAGAGTTTGAATTATATGGATGATGGACAGACCATAGAAATGTTAAGATGGGTTTAACTCTTCTAATTAAGTTGCTTTAAACAGCTAAACCCCTTTAAAACTAAACAATAAACCCTAGTTTTATGACTGCCTTGCAAAAGCAACAATTATTATTGTCTTTACATAAATTCATAATGTGAATGAGAGACACTGTGTCAAACAGCTGGACCCAGAACTCCTCTTCCTTAGACTTTAATGGACCAAACAGGCCTCAGATGCACTGAGTCATGGTTGGCAGCAGCAACAGGCTCTAACACAAGCTCTCACTCTCAGTTTCAACCTTTTCTCAAATAAAACAGGCCTTTGTCCTCAGTAACAAACCACCAGGAAGGAACAGGAGGCGGGACGCTCGTTCCATCCAGTGCAGGCGTGGCCGTGCATTTGTTTTTTTCTGCGCTGATGTTCCATCCGGAAAAAAAGTATCAATACAGAAAACCTTATTTCCATAGAGTAAAAATAGATTTACAGAAGCAGAGGGAACAGCAGGCGATTGTGTTCCTGTCAGCTGCAGTGGAGAAAACATACAGCAACCCTTCTGTGTAAATTATGCACATAGATTTAATTTTGGTCACAGTAGCAGTCCTCAGAAACTTCATTTATTCTACAAGCCTGTTTCTAGATGCTGACTCTTACAGTAGATATCAGGTAGATCACTGAAGCTCTTGCATCGTGACATTAAAGTATGTTTGGCTGCAGCACACTGAGGGCGTCACTTTATATAAAAATGCACTCCAGTATGCTAATTTCCTCTCATAACACCTTTCAAATCTCATTTTGCAAAATAAGCTTAAGAGGAACAAGACCTAAAAAAAAAAAAAAAAAAAACTGTTAAATTTTCAAAAAATTCAAATAAACTAATGTGGCAGATAAATATTGCAGAGATGCTTTGTGCTTGAGGAATAAAAGACACTGCACTTCAAAAAGGCATCTCGGAATAAAAAAAAAAATTCATTAATAAACATAAACATAAATCATCTTAATCCATTAACAAATTGTCTCGAATTGTACTGAAACAAGAGGAAAAAAATGTTTTTCGAGACTAATTGACTTACTTAAATTTAAATTTTTGCAGTGTATTTTGTGGATTGTGTGTTATTTTTACTGTGAGCTCAAGTTCAGGCATTAAAAACAGATTTGTTTCAAATTGCAGAATGGAGTTAGATACACAGTAAATATTTTTACTTCAATATTATCAAGGCTTGGCACCTAATTTTGGACCGAAATAAGCAAATTAAATCTTTTCTCAGCACTAGAAAGATAAAAATTGATGAATTCAGGTGACTTTCTCCTCCAGGTTTCTCTCCCTCCTCAGACTTTAGCTGAGATTCTTAACAAAATAACCAAAACTCATTTTTAGGCATCTAGCAAACTGATACACAATGCATACATTTTAAATCTTTATATCCATCATTAATTTAAAATGTCATCATAAAATGCTTTCTTCTAGAATGTAATTTTATGTACTGAAGATCATTAATCTCCCAAACCGATTTTAATAAATCATTAAACTGGTCAAAGAAATGTCTCATTGTTTAATAGAACTAAAACCATGTGATTAGAAATCTGAACATGTAAGGTGAGAAGATATAAAGGTAGAATTTTCTATCTGCAATCATTTAATATGAATATTTCTGTAAATAAATCAGTTTAAACTATTTTCTTTCCCTAGAAACCAGTATAAAGTTTTTCTTCCAGTTTTGTTGTTTTTATGGTTTCATCTGAAACTGAGTTAAATAAAAAATTGATATTCAGCAACATAAAATGAGAGTTTTAAAGCAAACCAAATAAAGAAATAGAAAAGGCAAAGACTGTTTCTCCTCCCATCTCTGCATCTGTGGTCTGACAAATCAATTTTTGATGGAATTTCTAATGGGATTCTCTGCTCTTCCTTTGCCCATCTGTTACAGAGTGCATCCAGTGTGGGGGATGCACACCCCCTCACATAAAGATCGGGCTTTCCCCTTCCTTCCTGCTTTAATAGCAGATGCAGGAGACCAATTAGGTTACAGATTAATCTCTGGAAGCTGCACAGCAGGCACCAAGAGGGTGAATTATATTTATGAACATCACGACCAGCCACCGATTGCAAATAAGCAGTGGACAAATTGATGACTAGGCGTCACTGGAACCAATTTGCTGACACAGCCCAGCTAACATTCACCTTGTATAAGGTAATGGATTCATGTCTAATTGATTCTAAATGTCTTGTTGAAGAGCTGCACACATCAAAGGACAGATATTTATTATCACATGCTTTCACACAAACAAAGAGTTCTTCCTCTTATAGATTTCTTCTGTTCATCTTTTATTGCCTCAAAAAGATGTAAAGACTAATCAAGTCAGATACATAAACCATTTTTTCTAATAATTTCCAACCCAGCCTAGAATTAAAATAATATAGCTTTTTTGTTTAAATCACGATTTAACTGTGACAAAGAGCAGTGTGAGGAAATTAAAATTTGTGAATTGAATCTTAATAAAGAGTAATAGGAGAACAGTTATGTAAGAAATTCATATATCTGTCTGTAGATTGTCCAGAGAAACAAAGGGGAGAACCATTATCAACGTGAAACAGGGAAGAGTGGTGAGACGACGTAAACGACTCCAATAGTGAATCTGCAACTCATTCAGGAGGTTCCTGAATTATCCAGATAAACAAATAAAGCATAGCAGACATTACTCTCCACTATTAAGATCATGATTCATGAGTAAGAAATAAGTTTGGAAAATTTGGCATACATGATTTTAAACATTTAATTTACTGCTGACTAAATCAAACAAGCATCTTTAGCGTCTTGATGATCCCAATAAACTTTGGTGAAAATATCTTCCAGGCTGACTAATTAAAACATACTTTTTGGAGGCATGAAACAAACATCTGGAATGAAAAAAAAAAGATAACCAAAATCTAGGACTTTGGAGCAGAGTGGTGAAAGCTGTACTAATATTAGATACAATTACCTTAAAGGTATAGTGGAGGATTTTCATGATTTTGTAAAAGACCCAACTTCTTCTCTTTTGGAAAACAAATGCACATGGACAACCGTGTACCCATTCCCAACAAGGAATCCCTGTTAAACGTGTGCAACAGCGTGCACGAGGAGAAATGGGGTCATGCACGCTCTTGCACACGTTTAACAGGCGTTCCCTCTCTGTTTAAAAGTTGCTGTTTGCATTGCTCATACAAGCTTACTTTCCAAAAGAAGATGGGCAATTTTTCCACCATGTCAGACTCACCAACGGTGAGTGAAAATGGGGACGAGCGCGTAGGATGGCCTTATGCAAACATATCACTAGAATGATTGACAATTAAGAGGACCAATTATTTTGATGATCCACCAGGAAAAAGAACATCAACCACTATACCTTTAAAGAGGCATTACAAAGTTTTCTGTGGATTCTGCCACCTGTGGCCAAAACACCTAACTGCAGCACTCTTTAACTCGTTCTCGTAGCTCACGCTCATGCATAACACATCTTTTCCCCTTACATGTTATCATTGATGTCCCAGTTGAGCTGGATGATGGACTGTTCTGAGTATCCACATAATACATTGTAATTATAATGTTTCAATTGTTTGCCAGGGTGGAGCCATTTAACATGGACATGCTTGACGTCACACCCCAGAACAGTGCAGGAATATAGGATCATTAAGGGTTTTTCAGTAAAAACTTATATAATGTCTCTTTAAACTTTCTGCTGGAAAGTCTATTACTGTGGCTGAATGAAAACAATAATGCAAACAAAAGTGGAAATTAAATCAGTCAGACTCATTACCTGGTTGTTGGACTAAATAGCAACACTTCTAAAATATATTTTGTAAGATATCTTTCTCATATGTTAGGATTTTTTAGCTGATTGAAACATGTAAAAATCACAGAAAAACTGAAAAAAGTGAAAATGAGTACTTTCTAACACTGCTAGTGTTTAATAACAAATTCCATGCCTCAAGTGTCTTTTATGAAGTAGAAACTAAAAATAATGCCATCTATTGTGGGTTCAGCTGCCGCGTTTGATTTATTACCAGTAGCCTTCCCCCACAGGTAACACTCCACGCTCTGCTGAGCACACTTAAAATCACAGCACTGACTGAAAGCACCCCACTTTTCGTTCTGTTTCTGGCTCTGCTGAGGTATTTTTAAGCATCTGTGACAAACTGTCCAAGGTCTTGTGCTGCCTGCGTGTCTCATCTCCCGACCTTGTGACGAAAGGCATTCACATACACACTCGCACATGATGAACATGCGGACATAAACATTAATGCACATTTTCCAGCACTGAAGCTCAGCTTCAGAAGCTCTAATTGTACATGCATATTCAGAGTACATATATATATTTAGCACAGGAATTAAAAGACTGCTGTTTTACATGCCTGATTGTTTTAGTAGGTCACAAGATGAGGCTGCTGAAATGTGTGTCAGTGGAGATAAGACAAGAAAGAGTGTGCAGGAAAAAAAAGAGTATACTTGGAAGCTTTTGATGTGCATAGAAATGCTTTTAAGTCCTACACAGGTTGACTGTTGCTAGAGTATTTTTAGAAATAATTCCTTCATAAGAAGGTTTAATATACTCATGCTTTCAAAATGACAAAAGTGACTATTTCAACACATCATGACAAAAAAATTAAATATTTTAGCTCATGCTGGGAGCTTGCTTGAACAGTTTCTCTCGTCAGTCTTATAAGCACATTGTCATGGACACTTGTTCCTTTTTACTGCTGATGTTAATCAAGGAAATGTACTAGTATCTATGGTTCATGATGGGAAACTGCTGCTTTCACTTTACCATCACAACGCAAAAGAAAAAATTACATCAGCAGATGTTAGTCATACCTGTAACGATCAAACAACCATTTGCTTCTCTTTTCCTCCATAAAAGACACTTCATCCCAGTGCTGCGTGTCCCGAGCCTGTAACATCATCAATGACCCCTCACACCCCCACTATGGACTGTCCTCCCTGCTGCCCTCTTGGAAGATGCTTTGCAGCATTCCATGCAGGTCAAGCAGATTCCGAAACAGTTTCTTCCCCACTGCCTTCAGAGAGCCGAATGTTGAAAAAACTCTAAATCATGTCACAGACTCGGCATCAAACTGACCATATCAATGCGTTTTTTGCACCATGTTTACATTTGATCACTGCTGCACTTTAAGAAAATGGAAAAGACATGGGAGCTGTCCAAAACAAAATTTTATTTTATATACACGGTGTACAAAAAATGACAATAAATGTCTGAAACTAAGTCTATCTGTTTTATTTGATCAATGTTCCTCTTGACTCTATAGAGCATCTGTGGAATAATGTGAATATATTTTTAATGAAAGAAATATTTGATAAAAATTTTACCATGTACACAAAGATATTTCATTTTCTTGTATTGACTTAAAAATGTCATGGAGTGAAGGCTTCTTAGACTTTTTGGGGTTCCTCAAGGTTTTGTAATTGGACAATTATTTTTTTAGTCCCATTTTTCTTATAATTTTTTTTTACTTTTTAGCAAGTATTTTTATGTCATTAATGATATCTTTATATTAATAAAAATCATTTTATCAAATGCCAATTAACAACAAATGTTATGTCAAGATTTTACAAACCAAAGGCCACTTTTACAGAAAAACGTGATGTTGATGATATTTTTTATGTTTGATAGACTCTTTAGTTTAACCCATTGGCTGATAAAGCAGTGGTTGGTTGAAACTTCTGTTGACCTAAAACAATTATAGCGCTATTTGAAATACAGTAATACAGTAGGAAAGCAGCTGACCTTTATTCTGTATATTTACCATCAGTCTTTGTAGCAACAATACTGTTCATGCATTAGTTTATCTATGCTAACATGACAATAAATCCTCTCATATATTTTTATAATATTTTTTCTCATCTCTCTAGTCTTTGTTCATTCTTTTATATCTAATCTTCTATCTTGTAAATTGTTTTGTGAATATATATTTGAGAAGTCATTAATTTGTTTAATATGATAATATTAAAACTGCATGATAGATCACTGTAATTACAACATTAATGTGTATACACTGCCTGATATTTTAACAATTATAAGTACCGTCTGCATCTGGTTAAACAGGGGCTCAGTATCGCTGCATGCATTTATTGAGCATAAGCTGCCTGTCTGGGTATCATTTCATGGTAAATTTTTCACTCTTTAGTAGCGTTGAAGAAAAACCCACTGAGCAAACCTTATCAGGAAAAGAGGGAGAGAAAAAAGGAGGGAGATAAATGGGAGGATGGAGTTGGGCGGCCTAAGTCGCACAGCTCACTATCTGACTGACTGTAGATTAAGAATTGAAAAGAAAAACAGAGGGGAGCTCTGAACTCCACGTGGGGATCTTCCACACGATCAAATAAAGACCGTGGGAGAGTCTGATGGGAAGATGGAGGGGAAAAATACTTGAGAAAAAGAAACAAAAAAAAGGGGAGAGCTTAAACTGGGGGAGACGCAGCTGCATGGAGATGTGTCCTCTCACTGACACAGATATTGGAAATCAATGTGAGCCGTTAAATGAATCAGCAGGAGCAGATAAGTGATCCTTTGCAGGTCGATATTTATGGGACCAATCCTCTGAAACATGTAGATACAGATGAGTGATGATTCACATGGTTTCCTAATTTTCTACCTTAACATCTTTCATTCTGGTGTAGTTTGTGTTAGTCTATTGGTGTGACCATGTCAACATGGACGACATGAAAGAAAACAAGTGAAATCAACATTCAGCTTCACAGTCAGTGAGAAGCAGATTAAAGTAGACTAAAAACGCTCCAACGCCAACACCTCCTCCCGCTTCCTGTGCAGCTCATCCTTGCTAGGTAACGTGAGTTGGACTCTAATCCTAATCCGTCTCCACGTGCTATCATCAATCAAAGATCAGACAAAGACGTCTATAGATGTAGAGCCAAGGAGAAGAGGAGGAGACTGGATGAAGTCCTGTCACCTCTGATGTGCATCAAACATATCTCCAACCAACATCAAAGCACCTTCAATCTTTATCAAACTCCCGCCTCACCCCTCCCCATCTGCTCAGCTCTGGCTGCACTTTCACTAATTAATCCCTACTTACTTTATTTATGAACTCACAGCTCTGTTTATTTCTTTGAAGGTGGAACAGAAAGATTTGTTCAAAACACAAGAAGAAATGGTTGTCTTGGAGGTTACTGATCCGTTTATGATGGAGAAATCAAAATAATCTGATTGATCCACTTACAACAAGGCTGCATGAGGGTTTGTTAGCTCATGAATTTACAACACTGGCTCAGTATGTTAAAGCCCAGAATTATTCATGAGGCAGCCTAGTGGTTAGGGCATAGAGCTTGGGATACTGAGGTTCTGAGTTTGAGCCCCTCCGCTGCTCCCCAAGAGGATGGGTTAAATGCAGAGGTAGATTTCTCCAATGTGAGATCAATAAAGTTCAATTATTATAGTTATGTAAAAAAAATTATTTGTAAAAAAAGAAAACAAAGTATTGTCTTCTCTATGGGCAGCTTATCTTCAGTGGAGCTCCAGGTTAGAAGGCCTTGTTTCTATCACCCTAATCTTTAGCCTTTTCTTAGATTTTCATACAGATTCAAGCTGAAATTCTGCCGAGCTTCTCAAAAATATTCACACCAATACAAGTCTGAGTATCTGAATCCGATAAGTGACTAATTATGGCCTTCTATATAAATATACAGTGCCTTTTTAAAAGATGTTTAAAGTACTTTAAATGTATTCCCAGCTGCATCTGGTTCAGATCTATTAAGATTCCAGATAAATAACAGCATAAGAATACAAACCATCCACTGATTTAGGGAGACACTAAAGCAAAATATAGGTTTGGTAACTTGACCATACATTTCTGCCACTTGATAGAAGATATTTGCTCCCATTGATTTCCAACTTTAGCTTTCCAGAAAAGGAAAACTAGGTAAGAAGTGCAATTAGCGCCCCCCTACTTGTATAGTCATATAATAAGTATATGGTTCAATGGCAGAAATATAACAAAAGAAGATGCTGTTTTATTTATTTATTTTTTATTATTTTGCCATTTCGTTGGGTTTATTTCAAACCAAATATTTACCAATACATTTTGGTTGGACTGACTAGTTATAAATAGCAACATATGTTTAAACCCTTTGAAGCCATCAGGGTGGAGGATTGGAGTAAAGACTGAAAAGAGTTATGCTTTTAAAGGACAGTATTATACGTAAATGTAACTACAAACACTTTTTTAATTATATTTACAGGGACTTGTATGTAAAAAACATTTCGTACTTGGTGCTCGCATCATCTTGGTTGCTATTGGTCTGCTCTGTTCTCCTTATAATGCCCAGACCTTCCTCTGTCTCCAAAGTAGAAATACTGCTATTGATTAACACCTAGTTAGTAGATCATTCTCTATGCTTATACTGTTTGATAGTCAAATTATACTGTAGCTGATGCAGAAAGTTATGCTGGTGTTATGCTGGTGAAATCCTTTTAAAAGTTAAAAAACAACAAACTGAAGAAAAGCTCATTGTTTTTTAGTGCTGATTGCTCTTTTCCAGGATGATTCATTTGTTATATTTTTACTTTTATCCCTTCTCCTCACAACAGAGACCATGCAAACACAGCTATTTTGGACTCCGGGAAATAGCCGCCGGTAGTGCCATGCAGACCAAACAGGAAACAACTGTCACATTATTCATTGGAACTTGAAAAAGGTCACTTTTTCCCCTTAAAAATGAATCAACATACATCAAAGCATCCTTGAAACCAATTACAAATAAACACCATCATCATTTCCAACTATATACCACAAACTAATACAATTAGATCTCAGCTCTTCTCCAGAAGCAGCTTGTTCTAAATCTGATTTCAGAGGAAAGGCCTCAGTAAAGGGTTTACTTCCTCCATCAGCTGTAATCAGCCAGCGCGTCTGGATGTGTTTGGAGGTTGTGATGGGGCTAATTTCCATTTAGCCTGACCTCCCAAAGACAAAGCACTCAGCCTGCTCATGATTTGGGCAGTTTAGCTGACCCGTTCTCTGAACATTAGTCTGGTTGGATGCTCCACAACACACGAGCCACGAGAGGGGCAGTCAAAGGAGGGTGACATCATTCGCTCTGCTCTGAGAGGATTTGAACGAGTGGAGAACTATGATGTCAGTTTGGCCTTTGGGACAAACACAGTCATGCAGATCTGCCCGGTAGATGTGTGCTCTCTCATCCTTTTCATGCTACCCTGGTGAGGCAAAATACAAGAAGCTGCTCCACTGGTTACTGTGTGAAGATGCATTTATTTTTGCAAACTCAAGGGGGCTAGAAATGTGCATAAAACAAATATGATTTCAATTAGCTTTAATGGACCAGGGACTTTTCCAGGGTGTGCCCCGCCTCTCATGGATGTTAGTTACAGAAGTCTACAAAAAATTTATGTGAATAAAATCAGACTCATAAGATATTGTGAAAAAAATTGACATTAGTGCTAACATAGTTTTTTTATTCTGCCAAGAACCTCTGCTGGTCTACATAAAATAGTTTGTTAAGCATCTTCCTTTGTTTTTTAAAAGATTTTTATTGAATTTGTGAATCAATGAGGTCTTTTTGTTCCTGTAACAAAAGAGGACGCTGAGTCAACACTTTTTAGAGTGATATTAAGATATTAATGCTTTAGACTTCCTCCTCTTCTCTCACTCTCAGTTCAAATTTCATCTAACTGATGGCGTTGAAATGGTGCTGACATCATAATGTTCCCTCAGTCATGGATTAAATCAGCTTTTCATTTCCCAACAAAGCTGCAAATATATTCCTGAAAATATTCAAATGTATCCCAGATTTTTTTTTAAAGATATTTATTTCAACATTTCCTTCTTGAAACTGATGTAACAGTCTTTTCTATTTTGCCATCAGCTAATGTATTGAAAATAATCAATTAAATGGCTCTACAATGAGAGAAAATGAAGGCTATCAAGACTGATACATGGATGAGTCACGTCTGATGAACTTCTGATTAGTGCATATGCATTGGGATAAATGGTGGGAATCAGAACCAAGTATCTAATTTCCACAAGACTTTATCATCATGTCATATTTTTGTCATATTGAAGGATCAGCTATTTATAGTTTTCAAATTATCTATAAGTGGTCAGAAATTTATGAGCATAGTTGATCAGAACTTGATCACTTCCAGCTTTTAAGCAGACTGCATGCTGACATGCATCAAGGCCTAAAATAATTATATTATTATTTTTTTTCCCCATCATTTATTCATTATTGGAGTGGAACTTGCTTGATTCTGTGAGGAGGGTGCATGAGAATTTAAAAGAGGAACTCACAAAACTAACGCTGACTGATCCCTCACCCTAAACCTAAACAAACACCCAAAAATTCCAAAGCTACCAAAAATAAAGTTTTGTAGGTTAAAATGTTTGCTGCATGTCACGTGTGCACCTTACATGCCAACATATGCCTATAGCTTACCCGACAACCATTATTTACCTTTATCATTGTTCCTTCATTAGCCAATGAAAAAAAGGAATATATGCAACAGTTTGATAGGATATCAGTCTAATGCATCAACATGGTTGCTAATCATTAGCAATAAATAGGATTGTATATAGAGACAAGCTTTGCTATTGGTCTTTGCACTAAACTTTCATAGGATCTTTTTAAGAATGTTTCTAATTTAGGAACTTTTTAATACAAAATCCTTAAATTTGTTTTTTAAATGATGTGTTATTTTACTCTTTATGTGCACCTTCAGCGTGTTTTTAATATGGCAGTGAGAACAATTGCTTAGAAGGAGCTAAACAACCTTAAATGGCTATTTAATTTTGTATCTTTTTTCAAATAATATGAAACCCTGACAGAAGGTTGTATTTTTAAGAATGTATTTGTCTTTCATCAAAAGGGATCAAGTAAAATTAAGTTATAGGGGGAAATGACAGGCTGGGAGAGAGGCAACAAGGCAAAGTTTTTCAAAGTGATCCAACAAACCCTTCAGGAGACAAACAGCTCCCTGAACCTGCACCTGCTGTTGCACTTTAATTTCTGAAGCTTAAAGGCCAATTATCTCCTTGAGGAAACTTGTAAACCCTCCATAACCTGGAACACGCTGCTGCTGCTGCACCTGTTTTTCAGGTCAGTCAAACCAACGTGCACCTCTGTGTCATTCTCGTTTCACAGAAAGCGGATGCAACTTTAAGTATCTGTAATAACTGTCAGGCAGCATGACAAGTAAAGCAAGTTGGATGTTTTCAGTTTGATCTGAACAGATATAAGGTTTCTGGTAATGAGTGCAACCAATAGTAAATGATTCTAAATGGACTGAATGATCCATCATTTCACAGCTTCTCTTTTTTGAGTCTGCGCTTTATTTGAAGGAGATCCAGAAGGCTTTTAACTGGATTCACCTCATCAGTTATTCATGAAAACACTGAGGCACCCACTGGACGCCCAGCAGAAACCTCTTTGTAATTCCACATCTTTCATTTGTTTTTTTTTTCTGATACCATTATTTTCTTCTTCCTTCTCATCAGCTACAAAAGTGCTTATGCTGCTCAGCAAATAGCATTGATTTTTTTCATTGTAATGGAAGCTGAAGCACTTCAGAATGACAAGCTGAGATGGAACAAATAAAATGAAGCACTCTCACATTTACTGTATAGATTAAGAAAAACTGTGGAGGAAGAAGAGGAGCTCTTTAAAGAATCAAATCATTAAATTTGTGTTGTCTAATCCCTTTGTGTGGGTCTAACTCTTTCTATTCTATTCTATTCTATTCTATTCTATTCTATTCTATTCTATTCTATTCTATTCTATTCTATTCTATTCTATTCTAACTGTCTGTAGGCACTGCTAGTTTCTGAGACGGAAACACATCCAGTCGCCAAATGAACAGTGTTTTGAAAAAAAAGGAGCCTTTTACTGCATAAACTATCAGGGACATTAAGAACTAAATACAATAATCCAAAAGATAAATGAGCTATCACTGCATTTTTTTATTTAGGATCAAATTCCCCTTAATTTATTACTGAATAGGATGCAAATAACGGGCATATAATAATTTGTTGTTATTTGTTCCTACAGTAAGTTGTCCCCCTGGCTGTGCCGCCATGTATGGAGAGCCTTATAGTAAGTTTAAAAACCCACCTTAGTTTGGGCCCTATCAGCATCAATATTCAAAAATCAAGCAGCTAACGAAAACTAAAATCCGAATGTCATCAATATCTTGCCAACACGAGCCCACTTTGTGTTATGATGATGTCATTCTGATGTGTCATCCTGTCTTCCCTCATCCCTGACTCACCCTTCTCCAACACCTCACCTCCCATTAAAGTGAGCTTTCTCCTCACCAATAAACATTCATTTCCAGTTGTTTTACAGCTGTTATCTCTCATCAGATGATCAGCAGAACTGTACAGCAGAAAAGGCTTCTGGCTCTTTGGCTGCAGCTGACTGACTCTGACAGAATGTTGACATTATTTTGGCCTTGATTCTTTCTGCTATATGACTTCTATTTATGTGCAAGTTCAAATGCCTGAACTCTTACTGGTTTCTGCACTATGTAAAACTGGAGCTTTATATTAACTGTTCATGTTGGAGAAGCAGCTGGAATATCTCAGCTGTAGGAGCATAAAACACTCCCAGTCAGCTGGTTTGGGAACATGCAGCAGAGGAATATGAGAAACAGGATGATTAAGTTTTACCGTTGCAGAACTGGAGCAGGGATGAGGTGTCATAGAGACTGCTGTAGCTGGAAAAGCCGTCCTCCATTCTCAGTTAGTTTTGTGGTCCACTTAGTGCTCTCTCCATTCACTCCGCACGATTCAGGCTCCCTGGCAACCCATTCACTCCCATACTGTCATGTGGACTTGTTTTTCTTCTCTCAGTAAAACTCCTGAGGTGCAGCAGCAGGAGCAAGAAGAAGAAGGGAGTGATGTCTGCAGTCTCCTCTTGTCTTTCTTGTGTTTTGTAAAAGCAGCAGAGTGTCTGCAGCTGATCTCCAGCAGAAATATGAAACAGCTTTAACAGAGGGAGCGTAGATCAGCTCTGTTTGTGTGTCTGTGTCTGTGTGTGTGAGGGAGAGAGGGTGCGTTGGTGTGTCAGAGGCTCTGTGGGTGTTTAGATAAAGCTCAGGACAGCCCAGCCTTCTCCTGTCACACAGAGAGGGCGTGTAACAGCGCAGGGGGGCGTGGTCTTACAGAGAGCTCCTCCCCCTCCTCTCACAGGGAACAGGGAAAATAACTGCAAATACAAAAAGTACTAATCCATTTATAATTCAAAATACATATAAAAATCAACGTGAACCCATCTCAGTTGATACAGACTTATGCAAAACCTTCAATTCCATCACAGAAGGAGCTCTATGGGATTAAGATCTGGTGACTGGAGGTCAAAGTAGTGCTATGGTTAAGAAATCCCTGTGGGTTTATAGCTTTGTCATGTGGTACATGCAGGGAGAAACCATCTAAGGCCTTGCACATTGTGATTTTAAAGGGGCTGACAAGGTCTAAGGCAGGTAGGGACATTTTAAAGATGGTTTAAAAAACAAAACAAAACAGAATTTCCCTGAAGGAGTAATCCCATGAGTCTAAATCTAAGTTAAGAAGTGTTTTGTGTCCGTAGCGGTTTATGCGTCACAGTCCTGGATCTGTTTAAGTTTACTTTTGAGTTTTCAGTATCACTTTTATCCATTTTTTTTCTTTGTTTTCTAGTTTTATTGACTAAATTCCTATTTTGTTTTTGTTTTTTCTGGATATATTTGAGTTCTCAGGTTCTTGGTTGCCCTCTGTTACCCTCTTGTGTTGTCTTCTTTTCCCTAGCTCTTTTTTAGAGTCCTCTGTTCAGACCTGCTCCCAATCAGCTCATTAGTCCTGTCTTTGTTCAGTCTCCCATTTAAACTCTCCAGTTCCCCAGTGCTGGTTTCTCATCTTTTCCAGGCTCCCCACGTGAGTTTTCCTCTCAAGTAGTTGGTTTTTGGTTCCTTGTATGTTGTACTTTGGTTTTTTGGATTTTTGCCTCAGTTATTTCATTAAATCTTCAAGAACCTACCTCTGCCTCCTGACCTCCTCAAAAACCTCAACCCAACCCTGACATTATGCTTGTTTTACTCCTAGTTTTGCTTTTATTCTGCTTTTATTTTTCTTATATTTTATTTTCTAATTCATGTATTGTAAAGCACTTTTACATGTACTTCAACTGTCCATGACCTGAATTGTGCTATACAAATAAAATCGCCTTGCCTTGCCTTGCCTTGCCTTGCCTTAACCTATCCCTTACTATCTCAGTCCAGCATACAGAGGAAACTAAATGCTATATTCTAATAAATCCCCCTTCACCATGATTTTTTTCCAGATTGAAGCTTAATTTCAACTTGTGCAAGTTGTCCGTACCACATCTAAATGGCAGAGGATCAATCAGCTGGGATGCGCTGAGGACCACAGTTGGATAACGAAGAAAAGATGAACTGTTTAGCATTAAAGCTAAACCTCTAACCTCTAAAATGGCTTCTGTTAAATGACGTTCATTTTGTCCTCTTTCTATATATCATGTTACAAAGTCACAAGGGGACCAAGTGTAACCGACCTACATCAGCAATCCCCCAAAGCTTCAGAGAAATGTTTGAGCTGAGTGCTGCCGGGGCATCTCTGCTGTGGTTAAACACGATTATCACTCTGTCCTCTCTGTCTGTGTTATCTGCACCGCTGCAGACTGTGCAAAGACGAAACCATCCCTAAAACAAGGACCGGAGAGGGAGAGGGGGAACTGGAGACCAGGGGATTCTGAGAAGAGAGAAATAAATGGGATACAGGGGGAGGGGGCTGAGGAAGGAGAAGGACTAGAGGAGGGAAACCCAAATTAAAAATTGAGGTGGGAGTTTTGGGATGAGGGGGTAATTGGGTACTACTTTAAACTGGGGGTTAGAGTTTTTGTACATGGTTCAGAGGAGAAACGCTTTGCATTATTTATAGGCACAAGGAGAAAAAAAATGGGAAGCCTTAGGAAAATAGAATCTGTGGCCTACATTCATGCTGAAACACTTCCCCCCTTTCTCTTCAGATCACAAGGCAGAGCCGACAAGTCACACAGAGACAGAGATGCTCCAAAAACAGCAGCGGGTATAAACACTTGGTTCCTCATCATCCCAGCAGATAGATCACATCCACCTCCATGAAGCTTCTTCTGTGCAGGTATCTGCCATTACCGTGCCTCACAGTCAAACATGGCTCCGTTTGACCTTTAACCAGATAAAACGTCAGAACACTTCCAGATCATCATCTATTTGGTGACCCTGGAGCCATGCCTCCCCCACCTCTCTGCATCCCTCATTACACAACAGCATCAAGCATCAGCAGACGCGTTGAACACGGCCGCAGCCGGGATTATGCAAGGAAACAAGGTGCTCTTTGTAGAGCAGTGGTTCACGCTACATGTTCAGTCTGATCACAAGAATTTTAATGTGTTGAAATTTCACAGCTTCACTGCCTGTTCATGGACATAATAATATCTGAAAATGATGCTTAAATCTACTTCCTTTCCTGTCTTAACACTTCTGAGATGTTTTAAAGGAACAAAATGGATACAAATCAGATGTATTAAGCAAATACAAAAAGGAATATCCTGCTCTGTGCACATGCAGGGCTCTGTAAGCATCCTTTGTCCTCTCTGAAGTTTTGGAGCTCTGTGCGGTTTTGTCTGGAGGGGGTTCAGACTGTTTTAAATCTCATTGTGGAGCGGATTTGGTATCCAGATTAGGGACAGGTCTGGCTTTTATTTGCGTCTGCCTCTCTTTTTTTTAGTACTCACATGAGAGGAGCACAATCCCTTAAACCAGACCTCCTACCACCCCCCTCCACCCACTGCTATCCAACAACAAACCCAAATGGGGCCCAGAATCCTGCCTGAATCTCAGCAGGAGGCAGATGGTGAACCTGCTCCGACCACAGCTGCTGCTCCGGCTTCTCTTTGCTAAATTATCCACTGGTCATTAAAGGCAGTGTAGTTCAATTCAGTTTCAGATTTTTAATTCAAACAAGACGTATCAATGTCATGATCTGCAGCTGTTGGGTTATGGTTTTCATTTGGTGTTCTTCTTTGAAGCAATTTTCTCATATATTTATGTTTACTTTGTGTCTTAGTTTCTGGCATATTCTGCTATTCTTTCTATTTGTGGTATATCATATTAGTCAGTTCATTACTTTCACTAATGAAACTTGATTTTATCTTATTTTCTTCTGTATTTTTTTGTGGAGCCATTGTTTTCTCATTATTCTTCCTATTGTTCCTCACTGTTTTTCCCCTATTAATAATTTTTACTCAGTTACCAGTTCAGTAGTAGATGGTAAATTGCCTGCATTTACTGTATATGTAGCAGACTCCTGTATTGAGTGATTCACCCATATACACAATGATGGTGGCAATAAACTACATTGTAAGCACAGCTGCCCTGGGGCACGCTGACAGGAGTGGGCCTGGTGTTCAGGCACCTCTGGGCCCTTTGAGCACCATCAACAGACACAGAGGGTGAAGTGCCTACCACAGAAACAGCTGGAGCTGGCGTTGTAACCGGCAACCCTTCGGGTGCAGGACAAACTCCTGCATCTTACTCCACTCTAGACCCCATCCTCCTGCTTCCTGTTCTCTTACTAATGGCTTGCACCTGTTTCCCTTATTAACTAAGTGCTCGGCTGGTTCTTGGTTGTCATGGGGTTCTAGTGTTTGCATTCTGTCCCTAAGTCTGCTTTGATGCTCGTCATCAGTTTTTAAAAAAGTAGTTATTTTTCCTTCATTAGAAGCTTTCAGTTTGCCATGCTGCTTCCCAGCATTCATCTGCTACATTGTTAAGAACAACATCACACAGCATGCAAACCATGTATTATTTTCCCTTTCATTACGCAATTATCTAAAAATTTTTGGTCAATCACTTTTAATCTCAGTGCAATAAATTATCTGTAATGGTTATAACTTGAAAAAAAGTTAGACAACATTGTAATATTATGTATCTAACAGAGTTTTAGCATCTTGTGGAAAAAGCACTCTAACCTGGCCTTTAGTTAGACACCTGTGTTGCTACCCTTCCTGCTCTCCAGCTGTAGCTCTTCACTGCTGAAGGTCAAATTCAGCAGATACCAACATTTATTTCTTTTATGCAACGAGGGAAAAGGAAACTGCTGACATTCCTCTCGTCAGCAGATGACCAGTCGGTCTCCCAGTGGGTCGGGATTATGAACAATCAAATCCAGAGCTGGGTGGCGTGGGGGTCAATCCTCGCTGTGATCCAGCCACCATCTGTGTGCCTGTCCTGGTTATTTGTTTTCTTTCATGAATTGATCCAACCTGGGATTTGAATGAGTCATTACTGTAACGCTGTAAAGAACTAGTTAAACATTACATTTGGCTCATGGCGACTGGACAGCTGCCAGCCCAGCCAAGATTAATAAGGGTTTATAGAGTGAGCAACCTCTTCATAAGAGCGAATAAAAATGTTGGGATTACAGGCAACTACTGTATTAATTAAAAAAATATGAGTAAATAATACAAAGTTAATTTTTGACTAGCATGATATTATATCAACATCCTTAATAATGACTTCTTGTTCCAGATCCTCCAGAGAAGAGTAATAAAATCTACACTTAACATTTTAACAAGTAGTAAATTTAACAATTTTAACAGAAAATTTGCGAAGATACCAAATCAAAATTACAAACAACCAAAGACCTTAATTTTAGATCCTATATTAAGGATCTTCACTTTGCAAAGTTAGATCTTAATGAACCTTGAGGCTTCAGGAAAATACTACACTTTGTACCTTGATGGGATAAAACCAAACATGACCCACTGTAGAACACAATGATTTAGGTTTGCTTTATACCCTACATTAATATAGATTACTATGAACTGTTCTGTGTTCTGGAGTTCAGTATGGCATCAACTGTCTTCATTAAAAATATGGTTATGAAAAAGGACAAGCATGCACAACATGGCAGCGTGTCTACATCAGACATAGGCAGGACTGAACGTCTTTAGAATAACATTTAAATGCTGTGTTTGTATTGTAAACTTTGCCCTGGTGTCTGTTTTTTGAAATGTGCAAAAGAAAAACACACAAATACACCTCACATGAAAAAGCAACCAAATTGAGATCAAAAAGCCTTTTATGAAAAAAACAAAAAACCTTTTGAACTACACGTTCGGAAGTTTCAGTAGAAGTGACAGTGGACATCTTGCTAAAAAAAACAAACACTCTCTGTCTTCCATGTGAGGGTTAAGAGGATCTGCTACAATGCATTACTACAAACCAATGCTGGGAGTTTCTGCTCTCTTGGATTTTATGCTGGAATTGTGACCCAGTTTCAGGCAGTGAGGGAACAGCTCCGACTGGGAATCGGAGAAAAGCTAAATCTCATGTGTCTCATGCTAGCGAACATTCTGGATTCACATCTACAGCCTCTGCTATCTATCCTGTCATTTTCTAATATGCATGAACAACCCTTGCATCCCTTGATGATGCCACATAAATCTGGCTATTTGTCTCTGCAGAGCTGTGATGTTGCAGAATAAAAGGAAACAGCAGCTGCACACTGCAGCGAGCTGCTGGGGGCCACACAGGCTGCAGCAGTGCCAAGTGATGATATGAGTCATAAAAAACTGGGTCATCACTTCTGCTCTTAATACGGCATTACAGACTTGACATGATGTAGCTATCCATGAACAGACTGTATTATCTATAGACACTCGCCGCTGAATTCTCATGGAGTCATCTGAGCAACATAATGGGATTCATTTGATAGCATTTTCTGAGAATCATAAAGAAAAATGTGGATCCTTAAAGGTATAGTGCAGGATTTTTATAAATTTTAAAGAGCCCTCTCCACTTAAAAAAAAAAAGTGCACAAGCACAATCCTGAACCCGCTCCCAAGAGGGAACACCTATTAAACATGTGTGAGAGCATGCACAAGCCTATTTCTCCTCGTGCACACTCTGTTTAAAAGTTGCTGTTTGCATCTCTCATACAAGCTTACTTTCCAAAAGAAGATTTGCAATTTTTCCACAAAGTCTGCCTTACATCTGGTAAGTGAAAAAGGGGACTAGCATATGTAAAAATATCACTAGAATGATTGACAATTAGGAGGACCACTTATTTAGATGATCCACACAGAAAAAGAAAAAGAACATCAGTTTTTGAGTAAAACAAGGAAAAATTCAGATAAAATCAAGATTTGTTGTTCAATTGATGGGCATACAATCTTAGAGCAGCAAAACAAAAGATCGTATTCCAAAGTATATCATAAAAAAAACAATAAAAAAGTAAAAAGATGTGGAAATCCTGGTTCAAAATGCAGATTAGAGTTTGGAAGAAAGAAACAGTCAAACCCACAGAAAGAGCTAGAGGAGACCAGGATATGAAATAGAGAGTATAAAAGTATGATCCAGTGACAGAAAATGAAAACCAGAGATATTTATACTGAGGTTGGGTTTGAGAATGACTAATTAACTGGGGGGTGATCGGAAGAAATGTGGAGCAGCTGAAGCAGTATGAAACCAAGGCAGCTGAGGGAGGAGAAAATTAGACTAAATTATAATCAATTTAGATTTTTCACTAAAATCTGACTTTTTTAACTGGTTGTTAATACTAGTAATTAAATAAGACATCCATCAGATTTTTGTCTGAAGCGTTCATGAAACCAAAGTGACACCATAGAAGGAGCATGAAAACATCATTCAACAGCGCACTGTCTATAGCTTCTTTAAATGGTGCAAATAAAAAGCAATGGTGGATTTGTCTTGTCTGTCTGTTACATCTTTGTTTATAGATGTTTGAGCTCAGCCTATTTTTCAGTGTAGTCCTGTTTCTCTGACTGTGACTAACTGGATGTGCTCTTTTCCTCCTTGACATGGGGGCTGGCTTGGAGCTCGTCTGCCTGGCTTTGCCTTTCCTGGGCGGGGACGCCTGTGGAGCTGGTTGACAAGTTCCTTTTGTATCCCTTCTTATTTCTGTATGTCTGCTTTGGTCTCCTTGAACCCCAGTCGGCCTCGGCAGATGGCAGCTCACACTGAGCCTGATTCTGCTGGACAAAAGGGAATTTTTCCTCTCCACTGTCACCACAAGCATGCTTGGTGTGAGGGATTGCCTTGGAGTCAATGATTTGATGCAATCAAGTGGTTTTCCTTAAATAGAAAAGCAGTTGATTCAAAAGTGTAGTGGAGATGTCAGGAGATTTGATGATGTTCTTGTCTTACTCCTTCCTTAGTTTTTGAAGATACCTTGGCTTTGAAGATACCAGAATAGAAGGAAACTCCATGGATTTACTATCCTCTGCAAGTCCTTTTTTTCTAACAAAATACAACCAGATGAAAACACCATTTAACAATATTTAGGAAAGCTCTCAACCAAAACTCTAAAGGACGTTCTGAGGATGCTGGTGGGCAGAGAGGCTAATTTTAACTTCAGACAATGTAATTTTTCTAGAACCCCATTAGTGACTGCTAAGTTGTTCATGTGTTAACTTAGGTGCTGTGGAATCTGCCCTCAAGGAAACAAATGTCCCAAACTTTAGTCAATGAACAGTCACTGATGCTGAGAGGAGGATGCTCTCTCTTTTTCATCTTGCAGTCAATAATAATCTCCTTGGTTTCTGCTTTGTTTAGCACAAGATTGTTCTTCCTGTAAAACCCCTCCAGGTGTCTTATAGTCATAACTTGGGCCAATAGGGTTCTGTAGCGTCATGTGAGAAGAATAGATTTCCCTTACATCTGGATACACAGCTCTGTATGAACAGATTAGGGATTGTTTTTAAATATATGCAGTTCTGTACATGTCTGTAAAGACCAAAGATGTCTACAAGCATGGATAAAGAACATGTTCAGAAATAGGTTCACAACTTCAACTTTTTCTTCCCCTGAAAGTTATATTCACAATAAAAAAGTACATTTTCTTTGTAGATATTAAGCTAACCTTCATAATATGGAGCAAATTTAAATTAAGAAAATAGCATATTTTGTTAACCAACCAATCAAAATAAAGACATGACTTGCATTTAATCTATCAGGAGTGAAATGCATCTTTAAATCTATAAAAGAAAGAAATGTTTAACAAAAACGAGGTAACAGTTAAGAGGAAGAGATTCAAAAGAAGATGATCCAAAAAGCCTGAGCTCCTAAATATCTGTAGATCAAACCTACAGCAACTACTTCCAGTCCCCTGATGTAAAACTGGGAATGAAAAAAGCAGATGTGATATAGAATGTGAATCTGTTGCTTCAATCTGTTTATAACAGCATGATAATAATATCTTTATTTCAGACTTTATTGCTTTGTTTCAACCTTTGATACCTCTTTCTGCTTCAGTATCATCAGCTTTAAACTTCCTGCTATTGATGCCAGAGGAATGGAGATGCATGGTTATAAACTCCAAAGATTCCTCCTCTAATCTATATGTTAATGAGGCATGGCTAAGATGCAGAAGTGGTCTGGGATGTGTATAATTCACCAGACGCCGTCCCATGAAAGTCTATAAAACTGCTGCTGTTTAAGGCCATTAAACACCAGGAAACAGGTTGAGCCTGATTACAGTTCATCTACCTAACAATCTGAAAATAATGATCTAATCTAGAGGACAGCAGTCTGAATTTACATCAGAGCTGCCAAAATAACCCAGAAAAACTGAGGCGTATTTATATGAAAGAGACACAGGGAAATGGAGTGTTGCTGCTGGTTCTCTCAGGTCATGACGAGTTTAATCACATCTGATGTAGGTCTATGTACGCCCATCCCCCAGACTCCTACAACATCCAGCTCATACATAACAAATATGATTATTTATATAGACAAAAACCTTTGCAGCATGCTTTATTAAATCTATTTAGTCCCCAAAGGACAAAAAGGCTCATTACATCCAATTTGCTTGAATGAAGAACATATTTTGCATCAGTAGAGATACTTCTCATAGAAGTGATGCTGATATCAGCAGACTGTGATGACTTCACTTGCATTTCTGAAAAGAGTTCTCACAGAAGAGAGTTCCCTACATGGAGTCTAAAACTGAATGTAAAACAAACTCTTGATTTATCGATGCCACTGCAAGTCTCAGTTAGATGAGCTAAAGAGGTCAATTCTCCACCCTCCATCCCTTCTTTCACCCTGCTTGACCTCCTTTATCTTATTCCATCCATTCGTCAGTATTTATTCCACCTTAATCTCTCTGATTTTGAAACCCTAATCTGTTCTCACTCCTACCCAACATTACATCACAAATGTCTGTCCCTATGGGTTTCCTTCACACTTTTAACAGGAAATGAAAATATGACAATACTGCCACCTGTAGGAAATCAGCCGTAATTAATGCAGGGACATTTTTCTATGTGGATTAAAAGTGCCAAGTTAAAAGAACTCAGGGGCCATAAATGTCTTTCTTCATTATAAATGCTAAATAATTTCAGTATGTATTATTTTCTTTTTTCTACGCAGCAATTAAAGGTTCAATAGGTAAAGAATGTATGGGAAAAATAGTAGATCAAAATGAGCTTCAGATGTTTGCGTGGATAAATGAAAGCTGTTCTGTTTTTTAACTATTTGGGGTGTATGTTTTATATTTTCTGCTTTGGAAAATATTTTTATTCTCTTACCAGTAAATAAAAACAAGAACCCTCTTAAAAAACATAGTAAATACTTTAATTAAATACATTAAATGAACTACAAAGCTAAAAAACCTCTTTGGAACTACAATAACAATTATGATATATGCCTCTTAATTCATTTTACAACCTTTTGCAGTTTTTACATTAATCTTTTCTCAGTTATCCACATTTACTCTGATCACATTTCATAGCATATAAAGCATCATTTATGTATTTTAATAATCAAAATGTAATACAATAAGTCATCATCTTAAACCTTGCAGTATTTATATGTTTTTTGAATCCCATTAATGTTCTCGACTCTGATTCCTTGATTATTTCTATTCTAGAAATAAATTAATTTTTATTGTGAAGGTCTGTTCCATAATTTTAGTTTTGAATTTGTTATTTTTTTTTTTTCTTTAATGTGTTCCTTTCAGGTTATAGAGATTTTTTCTTTTCTTAAATCTTTCCTGGATGTTCACTGGCAATATTTACCTAAATCATACAAAACCTGGAACATTTCAATCTACTAAATCATGAAATTTAAATAAGTTACACTTTGTCTTTATTCATATTACAAAAAAAGTTGCTGAAAACTATGAACAATACAAGACACAGCGGTCCTTCTAAATCACTTTTTCTAAAGACAAAGACAGTGTATATGTTTTGCATGTTAATCCCCAAACCTCCACACATCAGGTTAAGTATAACTTGATTATTGTGTTTAACAAAATGATGCTGAGCGAATATGAAAATGTTACTTTATGTAATACAGCTTTGGATTTTGCCATAGTTCAGATTATTTCAGTTCGGATACTCAGATATAAGAGAGATCGGTAAAGACTGCAAAATAATTATAAACAAACAAAAAAAGGTAATACATTTCAGCTGATATAATAAAAATGTATTCATTTATTGCCCACATTAAATCTAATGGACACCATGGAGATGTACTTGTTCAGATTTTTAGGATTTCTTTATTTTTTACAGTTTCAACAGTTAAGCACTCACAGGTTCCTGATAACCAGCTATGAGGAACTAATAGGAAATCATTCTGTGAAATTATCCATCAGTTTTAATAATCCCAGCAAGAGTTAAGCCTGCTGCTTTTGATGGCATTCTCAACAAGACCAGTCCTTACCTCAGATTGTGAACATGTTGCCTCTCACAATGCTTTCTTTTATTTGTGCTAACTATCGGGGCTACCAAGAATTTTTTTTATTTCTCCACTTCATTCACCAAAACATCTATTTCTGCCAAACACAACCTAAATGTGACCACTGGTCTCTACATACAACAGATGTGCTGATCTAAGAATAAAGAGCATTGTTTTACAGGTGTTAATTAGTGTCCTGTGTGAAACAGGGATGATAAAAGTTTTAAATTCTTAACGATAATATACATATATATATATATATATATATATATATATATATATA
>NW_015150640.1:941290-973455 GCF_000732505.1 Cyprinodon variegatus | reverse complement strand
CAAGCATGCTTAGTGTGAGGGATTGCATTCAAGTCAATGCAATCAACTGGTTTTCCTTAGATAGAAAACTTTGTATCAATTTGATTGTATGATCTGGTTGAACTGTAAAGTGCCTTGAGATGACATGTGTTGTGAATTTGGTGCTATGGAAAAAAACTGAATTGAATTGAATTTCAAAAGATTAGATTTGATTAGCCTTTTTTAAAATATTTTGGTAATTAAACTTACCAGGTTTTTTTTTTGGTATGTTTGTCATGTTATTCTTTTGTTCTTTTTTTGCTATACTAAGACTGTTGCAACACCTACGGCAGTTTTTGTTAAAAAATAATGAAAAGATTAGCAGTAATTTTTCCTCTTGGTTAACAAAACCTATGCTTATGGTTGTAACCATTTCACCAAAGTCACCAACAAAAATTTCTTTGTCCCCTCATTCAGATTTAAGACGGTAATATTACTGATAAGGACAACCTCCAAAACTTCCTTATAGTGACAATCCAGAACTTAAATGTCAAAATGATTGCAGGAATTTGTATTTTCACAAAATGTGAAAATACAAGGAAATATTGAGATCCTAATTGGATGGATTAAAAGAGAGAAAACATGAGAGAGAAATATTCAGAAGGTCTATATGTGCCTCTGAATGTTTATCCAAAAAAATAAAAATAAATAAAACTGAAAATAAAATAGAGATTCTTTTGGTAGAAAGGAAAGAAAGTTTTGCATCACTTCACATAAACTGGACGAAATAAAATCCTGAAAGAATGCAAAACCATTTTTACTCTTCACAGATGATGTTGTTCTGCAACATATAGTTTATAAAGTCTCGTCGGCAGAGACAACCGAGCACACAGATGATGCTGATAGAGCAATAAGGCTGAGCTTAGAGCGCAAGTCAAAGGCGGAGCTAAGATCATGCAAAGATGGATGTGTGTGAGAGGAGTTGGGTTTGTCAGAGCTAAGCTCCACCAAACATGCATTGAAGATTTAAACACTGCCTCACTATAGCTCAGATTGTTAACTGTGTGCTAAAGTTGGTGGCACATAATATCAAACAGCAGATCTTCCTTTAGCTTCGTACCACCTCTAAATAAGTAGACTTCATCCTTATTTACAACGCTGATATTAAATACAAACACCTCTAATAAATATCTTCTGTAAGTGTTCTTCCAACACATTAAGTTTAAACAACCATAATTATTTTCCCTGTTACTAAGAGGAAAATTAATACAGACTGTATAAATGGGTTTTAACCTCTCTTCCACCTTCCACATGCTGCAGCCTTTTAGGACCAAATATTTCAGGAGAAAGCTAACTGTGGACAGACTAAATACACTTAGACCATCCATCTTGTGGCAGAGTGTGGAGCCATTTTTCCTCCTTCATTAGTGTAGGGAAGGCTAAGTCTTATTTTGATAAAATAGAAAACATGTTTAAGATTTTTAGCTGCTGCCATTCACAGCTGCTTCTCAACCACTGTTATGTCTCATGTCTCATTTGCATATGAGAGTATCAGTGTTGGTCAGATTTAAAAAAAAAAAACATCCTAATGCTGTCAAAATATCACAATTAGTTTTCTTTTTAAACTTGAATTTTTTCCCCAAGAGCGCTTTTAAATAACTTGTCCAGGTATCAGTCTGTGCCTGTCTGCTGCTCAGAGAAAACTTCTCCTAACTTCCTCATCCTTACCCAGAAATTCAACATACATAACGGTGTCGACATTCTTTTGCCTATTTACTTCTTGGGTGGCCATTGTGTTATACATTGTGTAACATTCATCATTGTTTTGCAGCTCTCTGCTCGTGCTTTTGTTTCTCCATGTTGGACATCAGAATGAATATAAACACTGATAGCTACAAGGTCAAACACAGCTGACACGGAAAAATGTAAACATGATCATGATAAATTTGCTGTTTACAAGACGTTTATCGTCTAGCATAAAGTATAAAACACTCTGCCGTATGGAGCTAAGATTTACTAAACATAACAAATTAGATAAGAAAAACCTTTTAAACTTAAGGTAATGTCACACAGTTGTAACTAATGTTACTCATAAACCTTAAGGACTGCACACTAAGAGGATGAATGCAAGAGCAGGCTAAGAGATGTGAATGTTTCAGCCGTTTAGATTATATCAGCCTTGATAAAGTTGAGTAATTTCCTGGCAAATGCATGATGGAATGATAGTATACGATAAGGAAGGACAATCAGATGATAACAAGTCATGCGGCAGACACAATTACAAGAATCCCTGTGTGGTCAACAACATCAAAGAGCCATCAAACTCCAGAATTATGTTCACAAGAGAGGGATGCATGAGAGAGGTAAAAAAAAAAAATAAAGGAAAGAAAAGCTGAGAGACGCAGGAAAGAAGGAAACATCAATAAGTGATGGAGGGAAAGAAGAAGGGTTCTATTTATAACTGACTGTGACTGTTATTGAGAATGCCAGACATCAGAAAGACTTATTTTTCTTTCTCAGCCTGGCTGCTGTTGCAGAAAATGACCCACCGCTTAATGCTTCATCGTACCACACAGAAAACCCCACCAAAGCTCTCACACCCACCAGAAGAAACCTCCACATTCACCCAGTGCAACTTTGTACCATAAGTTCCTGCAGCACTGCGCCCAATTTCTGCAGAGTCGAGAAACAGGAAAAGATTTTTAATAACTTTTTATCTGGACATCTGAGGATGAAACATCTGAGGGTCAGAGCAGAAGGAATCTGCTCTGGTTTCCATATAAGGCCTCAGAATGAACAGACTCCTTGTTGGGTGAGGCATCTCAGTGGGGACTAAAACAGGATGGATCAACACAGAAACAGTCTCCAAAAATACATACAGGAACAGAAAACACACATACACAATGCGGGAACACAAACCCAAACAATTTACAGACATGCATGCCCAATGTTTGCTTCAGACGTCTGTCTTAAACATAGGTTGACCATTGAAGAATAATCATTTTAGCTACTCTTACCCATGGGTGGTCCCTCACAGTCAGACATGTTTGCAGAGAGAAAAAGAAAAAGCACAGTCTCTCCTGTCTACTGAGCTGCTACTGCCTCTTATTTCTTCCTTTAGGACTCAAAGAAACCTTCTCCTGTTTAATCTTGGCTTTCAGGATTGTGTCTCTGCGCACTTTCTGCCTGTCTATCCTCCTCCACTCTGACCCTCTACGAACAATCTGATCAGTGGCCAGAAGATACGTCAGTCAGGCAGGGCACTCTGCACCATTGGACACTAAATTTAAAACAAGCAGTCCTTCCTTCAGTTACTCATTCCCTGAAATGTGACAGAGCCCCGTGGATACGATTTCAGAAGCTGTTTTTGGCACCATTGACCCCAACACATAAACTGTAGCTTTATTTAAAGCTCTGAATTGTATGATCGACACAGTTTATTTACTGTAATATTGTCTTCATATATAATCAGATCTACTACACCTCTAACTTACTTTGACAGTATTTGGCTGTAGTACATCAATTGTTCCTCATGGGGGCAGCAGTGTGTCATTGAGCTCTTTCACCATGCTTCCCAGGAAATCTTTTTTTTTCCCAGCTCATCCAATTAAATTCCAGGGTCAAGTGACTCTGATCTCCAGACTGCATTTCAGTCAATAAACACATCTGAACACATGTTTACAAGCTGTACAAGCAGTTTCGACTAAACTCAGCAAAACAGACAGGAAGCAGACATATGAGGAAAAAACGGCTTAGTCTTAAAAATATAGATAATGTTTGGTGAAAACAGGGGAGTTGGGGTCTTATTTCCCAGATTTGTAAGTGAAAGAAAACTGCTCACCAGACCCTTCATAGATTACCGGCCCACTTGAATGAACAAAGGATAATATTCAACGCTTCAATTAAGCTCCCCCTAAACTTTGTGCTCCCTCTTCCGACTTACTGGTCGGCTTACTCAGCGGACCCTTTCTGTCAGTTGGCAGGGAGGATTATCACGAGGGAAAGGTTCAGCATGTGATTAAGTGGGGTCAGACGCTGGGCTTGTCCAGCAGAACTCGGTGTCATGGAGGTTAGGATTTAGTAGATGGGGAGAGGGGTTATCTGGGGATTTTGAAAGAACACAGGAGGTTAGATGTTAGGGGGGCTTCCTGCTCTGTTATCTTTCCTGCAGACCTGTCAGGAGCCCCTCCACCCTCTGAGCTCACAGCACTCCAGCCTTCACACCAACTCTAGCTTTGATGTTTGATTTGGAGCTCTTGTTTGCCGAAGAGCTCCGAGGCCTTTTCCAAACACAGCCTAAACCTTCACCCCATCAGGACCTTTTGACCCATGAGCTCCTGCAAACAGAAAGTGGACCAGGGAGCACTGTGACTCATTTTCCTTCTTTGATCACGCACAAAATGTGTAGATGGCGTGGTCCAGCCAACAAAGTCCAAAATGGTTGCTAGATTACCTATAATTATCCCATGTGGGAGTTTAGTTCAGAGTTGATGGTCTTTTTATTTGTGTCCATCAATGATTCTAGCAATAATCTATTTTTTATGTAAATTTTTTTATAATATTCATATATGGTCTTAATAACTCCTATGTATTTGAATGGGGGTCAGTGGTGCAAACCAACACAAAGTAATTCCAAAATTGTACCTTCTATTAAGTCTTGGCACAAAGTTGGATTTGGACTAGGGTGTTCTAACACATTAATATGCTTTAAACTAAACTACTCTCTTTCTGTCACCTATATGTTTATGGTCTCTGTCCTGCTAAAAGGGGAAGCTCCGTACCAGCCCAAGGTCTTTTGCAGTCTAAAGCATATTTTCCTTTAGGAGGGATCCTTTCTCCCATCATTTATCACCTTCTTATAGTCCTTGATTAAGAAAAATCTCCCCATAGCATGATGCTTCCACCTCCATGTTCTGCAATTAGGACAGTGCATTCTGTGTAATAGGGATATCTTCCAGGCATGGCCTTAAGCATGTGCAACTGAAATTAGATTGCTTGCCTGCTCAGAGCACCTTCCTTGTCTGTTTTTCCTTAGCAAAATGCCAACCTGACCTCTTATGGCTTGCTCTATTATTTATTCTATTATCTATTATTTTATTTATTTATTTCTTCCTACAACTTACTATAAAGATGAGATATGTAAAGCAAACAACAAGTCGCCCTTACAGCTCAATCTTCCACCTGTGTTATGGATCTCTGCACCTTCTCTAGAGTTACTGTTGTCCTCTTGGCTACTTCTCTAATTAAAGTTTCTTTTTCATCCTGTAACCTCTGGTGGACAGCCATGTTTCAGAGGGTTAGCACCTCTGCCATACTAGTTTCCATTTTCAGATGATGGATTAAAAAGAATCAGAGACTTTTTGATAAAAACCTACCACAACAACAACAAAAACAAAACAATTGAATTTGTCTGGATTTTTTTTTTAAATTTCCAATCAATATTTCATTCTACTAAATAACATTAAGTATTTGCATTTATCTCTCGTTTTTAAGTTTTTTTTTTTTTTTGTTCATTCAATTACTAGTGTGAACTTATCACATGGTTAGTTATTACTTCTAACCCTTAAAGATACAGAGCAAAAAAAAATCACAGTAGGTTTTCACTTTTACAAATCAGTTTGAAAGCAAATAAATTCTTGAAATGTGAAAATTTAATTAATTACACTTATCTCCCTAAATCCAATTATGCATCCTGACACTCTTTTGTTTAGCTCAGTTATCTCTTATTTGTTTAGCTTTTAATACCATTGTCTAGGTATTGTAAATATACTGAAGGCAAAAGTTAGAGGTTCTTGATAAAATATGCCATACTGTAAACTTCTGTTTGTATGTGGAGAAACCAGCTTGAGCGGATGAAGAGGGCCTGTGGCTTGCTTTAATGGGTAATGTTAATGATCCTCCAATTGCAACAGTAGCTGTGTCTGCAGGTACTAATGAACTCCTAATAGTGTTGAATCTAACAGCCTCTGAATGATTCCACTAACTGTTTTATGGCTCTGTGGGTGAAGCCCTAAATGAGGACTTGTGGAAAAGAGCCGCAGTTCACAGCTCTTTACGGGTTTAACAACCTGCGGAAGCTAAAATCGCTTTGCCTGAGAGCAGGAATCCACATCACTGAGATGTTTGCTCTTAAATGGTGTCTTCCATTCGAATATTAACAAATACAATTTATATTTAATAATTTTGTTCAGAAAAAATATTTTTGTTAAAAACTAATTTGCATGTAAATGTATAACGGCGCTACAAAACACACAAACATTTGTTTTTCTAATAATAAAAACACATTTAAAACCCAACTCTTTCTATGCTTATAAAACTAACCTTCTTGCATTTTGCAGTTTTTCTTTTTCCACCAAAATGAGTAAAGCATGTTTAACCTTTTAGGGGAGATAAATCTGACTGTTGCTTTGCAAAATTTTAATCTATCAGATTAAAGGTCTCAAAAGCCCTTAATTAACTGAATTCCTGTAACCCAGGGGAGGTATTTCAGGAGGAGGATTAACTGTAGATGAGGAAGTTTTCTACAGGCTGCTGCCCCCACTGAGCAGCAGCCGAGGTGTGACGGAGGGGATTCCAGAGCGCGGAGACAAAAGGCAGACACTTTGATTTGAACAGTGGTGGTAGTCAGAATCACACACACATCCACACGCACACACAGAAATCCTGATCCTAAGCAGCACTGCCCTCAGGTCTCAACCAGCTGAAAGATGGGGGAAACTCCAGATGCTTTTCTGCAGTTGTGGTCTGTGAAGAACAAGAGAGCCATGAGGGCTGGTGGGAGGCTGAAAGATATGCATGAAGTGAAACAATGAAGCCAGAGCCATGGAGGAGTTTAAAGTAATAGCCAGCGATGAAGGTTTTTGGACCAAACAAGCATTTTTTTAAGTGGTTAAAGAGAGCTTGGGGGTGGGGGGTGGGGTTAGTGAAAGAAGAACTCTGTATGATGGATGGACTGCTGGGGATAAAAAAAGGGGGGCAAAAAGGGGGCTTCAAAAGAAAAATGACCCAGACTGCTGCTGTGATGCAGTGTGTGTGGGGTGGAGGCGAGGCAACATGTGGAGATCTCATAACCAAAAAGAGAAATACCTCCAAGTGACTGAGCCAGTAGATTCCGCAGCTGGAAACAGTGACTGCTCCATTTCTTTTTCCTTCCCTTAGAATTGATAACACATTTAGAAAAATATGTGAAATGCATATGTTCAATATGCCATACATCTTTAAATTTCAAACTTTGTCCGAACACCTTTTTTTTTTTTTTTTAAGCATCCAGATTTAAGTGTGTCATCACCCCACATTTTGTATTGGAAATGTTTACCTGCTTTGCCAAAGTTCTTCAGATCCAACATATTGTGAGGATATTCTAGGTCTCAGCATTTTTTTTAGATGAACCTACAGATTTTCTCTTAAAATTTGGTTCCCATCTCTGGTCAGGCTAATTTAAAAATGAGATTTTTTTGGATTAAGTCTTTCCTGTTATGCTGAGAAATATATCCTTTATTATATTTTAGCTTTTTTTGCAGACATCTGAAGGTTTTTGGTCAAAACCAGTTGGTAATTACAGGTGTCACCACCACCTTGCTGCTCAGAAAGCGTTCTTTTAGCGACGCTATACATATATATTTTCTCCAAAACCATTACCTTTATGTGTCTCCAAACCACTAAAACACAATTCCCCACAATGATTGGGGAGATTTTAGTGAGGCCTGGATGTTTTCTTAGGAACACAAAGCCTCTGTCACTCAACAAAACGTCTTTGCATAGGCCAGCAGTCTGCAATCTGTGGCTTCAGGGCCACGTGTGGCTCTTTGGTCCTTCCAATGTGGTTCTTAAAAAAACAAATTCTAAATGTGTTTAAGGGCAACATAATAGATTTGGGGGTTTTATGCATATTAGTAGTAGTAATCAAATTTGTTTTGGGTTCAAACGATGTGCCTTATTATTTTCAGTTAGATACATAGCAATCAATGATATTTTTTGTGGATTTGAAGTAGGACCAAAGTGCAGACAGGAATGTGGAAGGAGCTCACTGATTAAACATATAATAATAATAATGTTGGGGAGGGTGGCCTAGTGGTTAGGCAGAGATGGGAAGTAACGAAGTACAAATACTTTGTTACTGTACTCAAGTAGATTTTTGTGATATTTTTACTTTACTTTACTACTTATTTTTATGGCGACTTTTTACTTCTACTCCTTACATTTTTACACAAATATCTGTACTTTCTACTCCTTACATTTTAAAAAATTGGCTCGTTACTTTAGTTTTGAATCATTTCAATGTTATTACCGTTATTATTTTTCACGTCATCAATACCAAAATTAATCTAATTGGATGGGAATCTACGTTGCATTTGACGCACCGTTACAAGATGAATCGACAGATTCGCCGGTATTCATTGGCGGCAAATCATTGCAGCTTGGTGGCGGTGGCGTTAGCATAGTAGCATGGACGACGAGATGATTGAAAATGAACACAACGGAGATCTAGTCCTATTGGCAGACATCCATTTAAAATGTAGGCAACGGCATGAAAAAAGTGGTTTCTACTTTTACCTGTACTTTGTTACTTTTACTTGAGTAAAGAAGTTTAATCAGTACTTCCACTTTTACCAAAGTATTTTTTAACACAAGTATCTGTACTTTTACTCAAGTACGGAAAGTGAGTACTTTTGCCATCTCTGTGGTTAGGGCATTGCACTCGGAATCCAGAGGTTCTGATTTTAAGCCCCACTCCCACAGACTGCCACTCTGGCTCCCTGAGCAAAGACCCTTAATAGGCGCCACACAATGGAAGCCCACTGCTCCCCATGGGGATGGGTTTAATGCAGAGAGTTAATTTTGTTCCTCTGTACCTTTGACAGTGTAATGACAAAAAAAGAAAAAAGCTGGGAAAAAAAGCTGAATCATTGATTGACAGTCAGAATCGATGGAGGAACAATGACAATAAGAAAGCTTAAACCAACAGAGAGCAGGAGAAAATGACAAGGAGGGTTAATCTGGATACTGCGAAGCAGGAGAGAGAATTACAGTTCAGAAGCTGAAGTTTAAGACTGAATGTCTTAGAGAAATAGGCCCATATGTGCAAAAAGCAGAGCACAAGAATGAAAGAGAAAACATAAGACAAGGGAATTAAATAATAATAATAAACCTTAGATTTCAAAATAAAATATTTTTGCTGTCCCGTTTAATGTTGAAAGGGCTCTTTGAATTGTTTAAAGTTTCTGACCTCTGGCCTCGATATGGAGGAATACAGGGGACTGTTGTCACATGTCCAACAAAACCAGTTCTTGTTGGCATTACTGAATCTCCTCCTTTGTTCCTAGTTTTTTTTCCACCATGACAAGTTTCTATCTTTTCTTTACTATGTCAAAGAAATATCAACTCACTGAAATATCAACAACGATGTGAAACTTTTTTACTCTTCTCCTGACTGATACTTTTGTACACATGAATCCTTGATGCTTTTTGAGCTTAGAGCAACTTGTGACTTCAGCTAAAGGAGGCTATAAAGAAAACTATAAGAAAGACAACCAAATTTGGTTCCAGGTTGATTAAATTTCACATCTTTTTTTCTTACAGTTCCTAGATGATATTTTACTGTCCCATTTTTCTTCTATAACAAAAAACCTGACATTTTAACAAGGGCGTGTACACCTTCCAGGTCTGCAGTACATGATGCCTCTGCGGCTTTCGTGGCATGCATAAACCTTTTGACTGAGGTTAACTTCAAGGCTTTTAAAACATGATCCAGCCACACCTCCTCATGTAGAAATGAAAGCTCTCCTCACACACACCTCCTTCGCTCCTTCTCCTTCGGGGGCTGCTAAAGCCATTATGGCTCTGAAAGAGATCATATCGGCTCCAGGCAGACAGACGTGCACTCAGTTCGACAGCTGGACGGGCCTGGAGACTGAGAGGCCTCTGTGCCCGGGACAGGCCGACTAAATGTCTGGCTGCTCTTCAGAGGCTCTCAGGTGTGACCGGCCTGTCTCGTGTGTACAGCAGCCAAGACGGCAGGCAGACACAGACCATGGAAAGCCAAACTGGTTTTCCATAACAGAGGTGTTTCAGTGAGCCTGGAGCAGAGTGAATATCTGCTCTATCTCCACCGTCACAAGCTGCGTACGCTCCTGTGAGCCGCTCTAACACAAGCCAGATCTTCTTTCCTGTGGAACTATGCAGGCTTTCACTGAGTTAATGCATATTTTCAGTCTGAGCCAAGGTCAAACGTTTTGCCAAAGACCTGCCTGACACGTAATTCCTCCCAGCAGCTGAACTTTCCAGCATTTGATGACTAACTTTGCATTTGAATCAAAGGCTTTATAGACCACAACTGCTTTGCAGCAGGATTTTAGGAGAGGGCCGCGGTGGTTTCAGTAAAAAGCGCCGTTCTCACTGCACCAACACTGCTTCATCGGTGAAGCCCAATGCGAACAGAGGAAGCCTTAAAGCCCCCCTCAGTGCACGCGCACACACACACACACACACACACACACACACACACACACACACACACACAACTCTTCCCTAAAATTGCTGATGGCTTGTTTTCATGAACCGATATTATTTCCAGATGGAGGTCATGAATAAAACCTGACGGAAACAAGTCGGGTGAAACTAGAAACTTGAAAAAACAGAAATGGAGGGGTATGGAGCTGAGTTAAAACAACAATCATTCTCCTCCCCCGCTTGAGTCCCCCCCCCCCACCAAAAAAAAGGAAAAGAAAGAGGACCAGCTTGTCAATTACACGCTCAAAAAACAGAGGAACAGTGTACCACACATGAACATAATCATACAGTAAGGGTGCTGTGCTCTACATCTCTCAACACAGCAAATGTGACAAAATATCAAAACAAAAGACAGCTTTCATAATGACACAGAAAACCAGCTGTTTGGCTTTTTAAAACCTTCATGCCTAGTTTAGGTTTAAAAGCAGAAGTTGGGCAAAGAAAGGGATACTTTGAGGATACAACAAAGACGTGTAGGAACCACCCACAGTCAGGGTGCTGATTCCCAAACCCCGGGCAATGCTGCACGGCTCAGAATATTCTGGGCATAAAGAAAGATCCATTGTCATATGATACATGCAAAACTCATCCAACGGCATGTTTATTACTGGATTAAGAGACTGTAGGTATTTACAGAATAGATTTGATTAAAAAAGCAATATTTATATCATTTCTCTTTAAAAATTTTTACTGCTTTAGAACTAAACGTGTATTTAAGCTAAAGATCATAATCTAAATGAAGCTGGAAAAACCCCCATACATTAAAAACTATCATTGGTTAAATGTATAATTTGTACCTGTAGAATATACTGAAAAACAATAATGCAACCGTTTTTAACATGTACTTAATCACATTTAAAGTAAATAAATATGATTACATTAATGGCAAAAACAGTTGAATTGTTTTTAATATAGGGAGCCCCAGTGAAATAACATCCAAAAATGCAGACTGTACCCATCTCTAGAGCTAAAAGAAGCAGCTCTCAGATCAGAGCATATGGAGCTGATTTGGACCATGAAATGTGTTTTAACTGGTTAAAAATAAAAGCTCAGCTTCTGTTCAGTTTTCAGTGTCTTATGGTTCAAAAGTATTTGTCCCAGTCACTACAGCAATCATGAGCTTAGCTTTAGCTATGTTACCCTAGTGTTGATACTTAGCATGTATAAATTAAAATACTAGTAAAACTATTTAAAAAAAAAATCACCCAGATTGGCTAGACATGTGCTTATTTGTTGGAAAATAGAATGTCATCTGAGTTTAAAACATAATAACTCCTGAACACAGTCTGAGTGAAAATCATTTTACCATCTAAAAAACAAACAGGTGGAGGTAGAAGACAAAGTATTGACTGTCTGGATGAAGAACCATTGCCCAACAATTGACCTCATGGGCCAAAGACCTGATGTGGGTCGAATATCTGTTGGAAAACACAGAAAGTTATATTTGCACAATAGTTTTGGAAAGCAGCAATGTTCATTTTTTTTTCTCCTACTTTTAATGTAATTTCACGGTCACAAGTACAGAGCAATGAAATTAACTCTATGCATTAACCCATCCCCTTGGGGAGCAGTGGGCTGCCATTGTGCGGCGCCTGGGGAGCAGTGTGGGGTTAAGGGAACCTCTGGATTCTGAGCGCAATGCCTTAACCACCAGGCCACCACTCCCCTGCAGAGGGTGGTTTCAGTCCACTGGTCTCTGGGTTATGGGTCCAGCGTGCTTCCTCTGCGCCACTCTGCTTTCTTAACATTGTTTATAGGATTCGTCTTAACACTATCAGAGACTTTTGCTATTGCATAAATTTGTACATTTAAGATGGTAGTAGTCTTAATTTCTTGCAGGGGGCTGCGTTTACAGGGGAGGCTGATGTTGTTCTATTTGTCTGCATCCATACCCAGTGATTGAAGGTAAAGGCTGGATCATAAACCTGCCAGTGGATCCAGAGCTTTCCTTCCAATTTCTGCTTTTTCTTTGCTGTGAACAGACCGTAGTAAAGCCTAGGTTACTGCAGACTAAGCCTGGATAAATCTACCAATCTCCCCGTCCTTCCTGTACCATCAGCCAGGAATAGGTGCCAAGATATTGTATTTGAGCTCTTTTTTTGAGGAAGAAACTGAGCCCTGACCAGAGAGAGGGGCATTGGATCTAATCTAACAAACAAAAACAAACCTCAGAGAATGAGAAATTGGAAAAACTAGAAGGAACTTTTTCACATTTATTGTCTTAAGACTCACTTTGCTAAATGTTCAAAAGCTAGAAATAAAATGTGTCCGTGTCAAATCCCATGGTGTTTCTGGATTTAATACACATTTTAATCCTAATTTTATTATCAGAGAGCATATTCTGTTTTTATTTTAGTGAAAGCTGAAACTAAATCATCTAAAGAAACATTTTAGATCTAAAAAACAAAAAAAAAAAATCCAGCATGGCATGGAAACAAACAAGCACAAAACCAATTACATTTTTTTAAATGAAAAAACATGTACGGCATGTTATGCATTTCAGCAAAAGTTATTTAAGCCCAGACTAAGCATAGTTATCTAACATGTTTCAGACAAACAATGAGTGTGCAGGCCGTTTTTTCAAACAGTAATAAATTGTCTTTGGTTGAGCTTTGATATTTTCTACTATTTTCAGAGAAACATGTGGTTCAAATGGTTTGCAGAGAACTGAATTCTGTTATTTTTACAGATTACGCAGTGTCCCAAATTTTTTCTGAAAGCCTGGTTACAGTCCTTCAGCTGCTCTGCATTTATAAATGATTTCAAAACATTTGAGGTTAAAAAAAAAACACAAGTAAGCTTCTTTCAAAGCCAAAACATTCATTAGCTCTGTCATAATGGCTGCCAAGACAAACCAATTTGAGGCCAGACAATTTCCCCTCCAAACAGATAAAGGGGAGGATGAACTTTATGCTCCACATATTTTTTTTTTCTTATTGTCATTCTAGTTTTGTCAGAAATGGAAAGATTTAATCTTAAATACTTGAGAAAAGCATCTTTGCTTTAATGTTTTTTTTCTTTATGCTCTCTAAAAATGTCAGGGTGTGTCTTGTTTGTTTTTAAAATTTCCCACTTGAATTGCTCCCAGTATAACGTGTTCCACTAGCTCAGAAAAAGCAAACTCCGCTACATAAATAACACACAAAATATGCGTTTTAAACAATCTGTGCAAAGACCTTGAAGGTATTGCGTAATATAAAAAAGACAAGAATCCATAATGTTTTGGGGTGGGGATGGGAACAGGCTACTCAAGGCAAAACATTTCAGCCAAATTTTAAGATCCATGTAAATTTATTACATAACAAATTCCCATTCACTTTTAGATCATTTTAACAAAAACGTATTAAACCTTACATGATCCATATTCATTTTATAATAAAGATTTGATGTTTATTTGAAATAGATAATCATCAGGTTGATGTATTTAATATTGATAAATAAAGAAAATATAAAAAATTAATAAATCTAATATATATATATATATATATATATATATATATATATATATATACTTATTCAAAATTAATACTGTGTGCATTTAATAATGTGTGCATTTATTTTTAAAAAGATATAGGATTATATAAGATTGTTGTTTGAATTGTGTAAAGGTAACCTGATTATTTGAAACAAATATGCTCATTATTATTCATTTTGAGTAAGTACAGCCTATTAACTCTTAATACATAAAAGTGACAGTTATTTATTTTAAATAAATATGGAATATTAGATTAATGAATAAGTATCATATAAGGTTTCTTTAATTGACTGTATAGAAATGGCGTGAGGTGAGTATTATTCAACAACGTTTTTGAAAAAAAGTAGTGTTACTTTACTATACTGTTTACTTTTTTTGGTCAACATTATTGTGAGGTAACACTGTATAACACCTGGCTCCTCCACCAACCGTAGGTTCCTGAAACCTGACACATTTCATCCATAATGCACCAGAAACAGACCCATGTGTACAGTTTGTTATTGTCTGTCTTCTGGGACATTTAGATGCCAGTTGAATTTACAGTAAACTGTCTGTATTTGTTACTGGAAGAACTTTGCGCTATTTGTATGTATTATCTGTAAGTGCTGTAAGCTGCATAAACAAATTTGGAAATGTAGGTTTCTTTTGTCTTAACATAAACTTTTATTTCACATACTTGTGAGGACCTGCATATTTCTGTATGTCTACATACATAGACTTAGGCATACTTTATGGTTCTTTTATAGATGAAAAACGATTTTAGGAACAGTTCCCCATTTTAAATGTCTTTTTTCTGGCCTTTACTTCTTATACTCGGTTACTTTTTGCTTTTACTTGAGTATAAATTGATCAAATTAGTCTCACAGTTAGACTACAATGTCTATACCCACCTTTTCATATATTTCATAGACAAATGACTCTTAGTTCTCTCTTCAAGAACTACAAAATAAAAGTAAAATAAAGTACAAAAAGTGATCACTCTGTTCTTACATCTCTAGTTTGGCAGTTCTTGTAACCTATGCAAATGTTACAACAGTAGGGATTTATAATGGCTTTCCAATAGTTTCTATCAGGGGCATCTAACCCTGACCTGGCAGGAAATACTTCTCTTTCTCATGCAGTCTCAAGTAAAAGAAATAATTCATAATTTATTGCTGAATAATAAAATCTGTTTTACAATGATTCATTATGTAGGGCTAAGCCTCTGAAGTAATCGCAAAAGCACATTTGGAACAACTTTTCTTTTACCATAAAGTTATAATGGGGGTTGTTTGGCTGTTTACCCAAAAGAAACTATACTTATGTGATTTACTTTTTTTTTTTTTTTTTACTAACTCTTGATATTAAATTAAACACATTCTAAAGAGACCATTGGTTTGTCTTGGTGTACAAACTAATCTAACTAACTAATCTTGATGCTAAAATACTGTAGTTAGCTTACTAATTAGCTTCCGTGTCCCCAGGGCCAGATGGGTGTAAATAGTACAAAATCTCATTTGTATTATAAATTCATAAATCTTATATTTAAATCTGAAAACCTCATGCGAAGAGAAAAGACAATCAGAAGAACTTTATTGCTACAATTACTTTGTCTTTGGTGCTCAAACCTAGGCAGGAAACACAGTGCTTTTTTTTTGATAAATATGTATGAACAGGAGCAAAGAACAGGTCTGTTTCCTGGTGGTGGAGTGGAGATAGATGAAGTTGGTCAGTCTGTAGACTGCTGCTTAGTGAGACGCTATGCTGAGCTTAGTGGGGAGATCCAGTGGACTGGGTGAGCTGACACTAGAGCTTCACTCAGGGACCTGGAAGATGGAAGTCCAGTTTGGATAAGATAGGTTGAGAGAACCTGTCCATGATTAGCAAGCATGGAGCGACAATGGAGAGGAAAAACTCCCCGTTGGGAAGAAACCTCTGGCAGAACCAGGCTCAACATGGCGGTCTTCTGTCGGACCGGTTAAGATGAGACGGGGAACGCAGTAAGAGTCAGGGAATTACAAAACTCTAATGAAGTTTTAGCTACAATGGTGGAGGAGGGGCTGGAGGTGGGTTGAAACGGTGTCATCTGATTGAAGTCACACAGAGCATCCGCCGCCTGCCCACAGGAGCAGTCAGGTGCGTATCAGAGGCCTTTTAAATAACAGCAGCGTTACTTATTGTGAAGCATATAATATAGTTTCATTCACAAAATTGCTTTTATTTGTATTTTATATAACCTGCATATTTAGTTTCAACATGTTTAGCATTATGTTATAGCTATTGTGTATATGAGTTTTTTTTTCCAGTCTAATTAAGGGGTTGTTTAACACAGATTAAGCTTTTAAAAGTTGCTCTTTTTTTCAATGCATGTCTCTTCAGTTTACATTGCAAATGGATGAGTCAGGCTAACATTATTTTTCATTAGCATTAACTATATTGTCATGAAAGCCAGAAAATGCTTAATAAGTGTGATATCAAAGTTCTCCTGTCATTTTCGGTTTGACCATTAAAAAACTCCAAACAACTTGTTTTACTTTACTAGTCTTTAGACCCAGTATTTCTATGCTATTTAAGGTACTATTAAGAATATCTAATAACCTTTTTGTCTAACTATTACATTATGTTGTTGCTCTCAAGCAAGTTGTCTATCCCTTTCAGTTTCATTACATTTCGCTCGTTGTAATGCTGAGAAAACACTCCTGTCAGTCCAGCTGTTTTGCTCTACTGAGTTTGTTTTATCTAACCACATGCAAAGTCTCTTTATCTGTATAATCAAGACTGTAATCAGGCAGCTTTGTCTGGACAACAAGGGGCCAACATGAGGCAAAGAGGGCCCTGAGGCCTCCCTGCTACCTCTGCTGTAAAACTTTAACTTATAGACAGCAACATGTCCTTTCAGGTCCCATGGTGATATGGCTGAATGGTAGAGGAATCATAGCTGAGTTATACGGAATTTGGCATCAACTGATCTTCTGTGTATGGAAAGAATGGGGGAAATTTAGGAAAAAAACGTGTTTTCTGTTCTTAAATTTTTGTGCATGTTTGTTAATAAATGCACCAACCACAGTTTCCCAAAAATAAACTCTTATCTCTCTCACTAGCTCAGCTTAGCATCCTGCAAACCTGTCCTCACCTCACAGCGGTTCCTCAGGCAGGCACAGATGGGAACCCATTCGTGTGCAAACTGCAAACTGAGCCGTGATTGTCCTGATGTCTGTCTTTGTCTTTCAGTAATATCCCCCAGACCCATCATGCAAATAAAGCCCAAGTAAGTGACTTTACATGTATTAATTAAGGCTCATAATGAGCTCAGCATGATTAGGCATTTGAATGCATTCCTCGGGTATTGTGCAAACTCTGTGGAGGTTTCGCAATCTAAGTCATTTAGATGCGGGGGGAGGCAGGGCAGATAAAGGCCTAAAGCACACAAACACACACATGCAAGCCCCCTCTTCACCACTGAAACACACACAGAGGTGCTAATGAGAAATAATCAGGCTGTTAGTTTCAGTTACTCTTCGCACAATAAAAGATGCAAATAAGCCAAACGGTAAAAAGCATACGTTTTTTTTGTTGTTTTTTTTTTAATAGGAACAACTATTACAGTCACAAGTGTGGCATAAAAAAAGAAAACACTCAAGAGAATAATTTTTCATTGAAAATAAAATGTTCACCCACAAGGTGCACTATATAATGCAGGAGCATGTAACAAAAGTCACATCTCATTGGACCATATAAATATCTATTAACACAATACAAAGGGCTAAAAAAAAAAAACAAATGCATAAAAAAAACAGACAACTGTGGAATGTTTGTAATTATCTGTGCACCAGTGTTGATGTTCAACTGCTTACATGGTTGTTGCTGCCTACTACCTCATTGCAGTTTAAGCTAGACAACCATGAAAACACAACCCCGACCCCAGCGTCCTTTATCAAAGTCTGTTTGTCTGAAAGCTTGTTTTCATTTCTCGTTCACAGGCTTCTAACGCTGAGCTTCAGCGTCCGCTTTCAAACCCTTGCTATGGGGATGCGACCGCACAGCCAAAGCCGGAACATATGTCAAATGAAGGAAAAAAACCAAATAAGTGAGGGTACAAGACTCTCCCTCCTTAATTGTACCTGAAGGGAAATCCTTTTAAATAGTAGCTGGCAGAGGCAGGGAGCTGGCAGCGAGATCAAACAGTCGCTGAGCAGAAGCCTTTTAAATACAACACATTCACTTGCCGACTTCAAACAGCCTCGGCAGGCTTTATGCAGCAGGGCCGAGCTGCGGTCAGCATGTTCTCAGAGAGGCTTCAGTTCTCTGCGTAAACGAGATGCTCCTGCTTCATTCCCTATAACGGGCTGCATTTCACGCAAGCTCTGGCTCCACTGTGATTGCTTTGTTTCAGGTCACGACGACGGCGGTTGAGGAACTTTGCTTTTCTTCAAATAGACCTCCGAGCCTCCTTCAGGCACCAGGTGGCCAAAGCTGCTCCTGAATGAAGCGAGGAGTCGGCCTGCAATAGAGACCAATGTTAAAGACGCCTGAAACATCCCTGGAGTAACATGTTCCTACATGACATCCAACAAGAGTTTAGTCTTCAGCTTCAGAAAAAAAGAAGTCTGTTTACTTAGATGTCTCAGTTGTGCAGCAGCTGTGATTATACAGGCTTATTGTGGAGGATTTCTGCACAAATACCAACCTAATGAGACTTTCCTTGAGGCCTTGGGACGTTATAAACCCCGCCTATGGTTGGAAATATTGTTTTTAGATCAGGCTGCAGATGAGTGACAAAAAAACTCTCACCTGTCCAAGTCTTCTGTCCGGTCAGACTGAAGCTGCTGCAATGAGAGTGGGAGTTACAGATGTATGCCGCCTCTCTGGCGCTGTGGACGGACAGCACGCAGCCCTGCTGGCTGTAGGACGGCCAGCAGCGGTACTCCACATTCCCAGAGGTGCTCATGTCTCGCATCACGCTGTAATCTAACCACAGAATGAGAGATGGTACTTGAGTATACAGAACTGCTGAAGGAGTTTTCAAGCACTTAATGAGGACAAGATCAAAAGTTAGAAAGTCAAGTTAGCTTAGAGAATCAAGTTATGGTTTACGCAAAAGTTTTCCAACAGTTCTTCCTTTGAAATACAAATAAAAAATGGTATACCACAAGGTTCAGTGCTAGGAACATTATTATTCAACATTTAGTTAGCCTTTTTTTTTTCTCAATATTTAATGGGGAATTTTTTTAGTTATAAATGAGATTGTTTTCTCCAGGTGAGGTTTTGTTCTTTGCAACATCATCCTGTGTATTAAAAGCATTAAACTTAAATGCTGTTTTTTTTAATGCCCCTTTAACCAAAAGGTCAGCAGTCACCTGTTCACCAACTCAACAACAGATGGTCATCAAATTAAGTTAGTATCCAAATAGATATTAATAATTTAGGATTTTTGGAAATTTTTGAAAAGACCCACCTTCCTCACTTAAAAAAGAAATTCACATGTACAACCCTGTACCTGCTGCCAAGAGTAAACGCCTATTAAACGCATGCACGAGCCCATTTCTCGTCATGCACGCTCTTTTGATGCTGTTTACATCCCTAATACAAGCTAACTTTCCAAAAGAAGATTTGCAATTTTTCCACTATGTCAGACTTATCACCGGTAAGTGGAAATGGGGACAAGCACATAGAACAGCCTTACATAAACATATCACCAGAATGATTGACAAGTAGGAGGACCTCTTATTTTGATAATCCACCCGGAAAAAAAACAAAAAAACCATCCCCCATTACACTTTTAAGCCGTACATTCAACATTAAGTTAAAACAACAGAAATTTTCATTATATATTCTTATTGAAACAAGTGTTGCTTTTGTGCTAATTTAAAGTTTTAATGGAAAAAGATTGAGCTATGTGGTATGTGAATGTGTCGGCTCATTGTCTATACATGCAAGACAGTTCACCATGAAAGCTTGAGATTTATTAGCAACTGTGGCCCCTTACTCACCATTGTGTACTTTATGGTAAAGTTAACTGGATGTCTTAATGTGTCGGACACCTTAGTCACTGAACAAAGTGGGGCAAGGAACAAAAAAGAAAAAAAAAAAAGAAGAACTCAACTTAATCTCTGCTAAAACTGGTCATTAAAAGTATTTTTTATATTAATATTTCTAATTAGAAAATCTTAGAATTGTACACAATAATTTTTCAAGTTTCAAGATATAATAACTTCCAACAGCTTAAGTCTGTCCCACTGCTGTGCATTAGAGCCAGAGCCCCCCTAACGCAGTCCATATTACTTCCCTTCTTCTCAACATTTGCGTTACATTTATCATCATAACTCTTTCAGTCAGACGTCGTGTGGATCTGGCCTTAAATCATCTGCTACACATTAGCCGGAGCCATGAGAGAAAAGCATGCACACATACGTCTGCACGCATACCCGGCCCAGAAGTGGACAAAAGCCTTGCCTGTGTGTCGGTACGGAGGAGGCGCATAACAAGCTGGTAACCTTTTGTAAATGGCAGGAGGCAATGTGTGTGTGAGAGAGAGTGAACGAGAGACTGTGCATTGTTAAGGAGTGAAAAGAACCTGAGGATCAGCATTCAAGGGAACAAGGAGAAGGGGTGATGATCCCCCGTTTGTGGGAGGAAAGTAAAAGGCTGATTGCTTAGCTCAGCTGTTTTTAATTTTCATATTCAATATTCAGAAAATCGAATCAGTTAAATTTGAACTGCTGTAAGGACACTGATACCAAATGAAAGCTTTTCTCCTCCACCCACAAAAGTTACAAAGCTACATCTTTACTCCACGGCGGCCTCCTCCATCACAGCTCAGATGATCTCCAAACAGTGGAGAAATTACATCCACATTACTGAAGACTCTCCATCTGTCAGCAATTTTAAATTAAGACTTCAGGCCTGATGAGTATCTTTTTTTTCCTCCCTCACACATACAAGCATGGGATTTTTTTTCTTTCCCTTCCTGAGAAATTCCACTGACACAAAGCATAACCAAAACAAATTCAAAACTAAGCCTTAGCTTACCCTAACTATAACTCACACCGCCGCCCTGATTCTAACCAGAAAGGATGCTGCGCTACTTTAGGACATAGCTTCAAGTTTCCTTCTTTGTTTACTGAATCAAATAAACAGTTAAAGAGACATTAAATGATCTATTACTCCATTTAATTCAGTCCACATTTATTGAATCATGAAGCAAATATCTATGACTCGACTAAAAACTTCTAACCAAACATAAAGACAGACCAAGCGTGTTTAAAAACCCCTCGGCTGCAGCAAAATCTGCAGAATGCTGCTATAATAAACAGACATTTTTTAAGCCTTATCACACGCTCGCTGGCTGGCTCAGCGGCAGCAGCAGTTGACTCCTGGCACCCCCTTGTTAAGCCGAAACATTCCCTCCCTCACTGTAGCCTCTTTTCCATAACCAGGCCTCTCTTTTACCCCGGACCTGTGATTAAATTCACAAAGCGCTGCTATATAAACAGCCCAGCATCTGGGGGACGGAAAAAATCTCCCCACAGGAACGCAGCCAGTCATTCTGTTATTAATATTTCATAGGGCCGAGAGGAGCGGCGGGGAGGGAGAGCCGGAGAGCGAAGTGGAAAAGTGAAGGACTTTCTGTGCTTATATGGAGAGAGAGCGGAAACAGGGCTGAGTTTTAAAGCCTTAATGTTGATCAAGTGCATTCTATTTGGTAAAATAAACTTTTTCATAAAAAGTCTCTGAATGATAATATACTTTGCAAAAATATTGACACCCCTGCATCAATATATCATATTGGGATTTTATATGACTGACCAACAACAAGTAAAAATAAAACTTTTTAAAAATAAAATCTTTTGCAAAAATAAAGTTCAAAGGTGAAGCAAGTCTTTGCTTTAATCAATCCCCGCAAAATCAAATCTAGATCCACCTCAGTTTAGAAGTCTTCCTATTATGAAAAACAACTCAGATGAGTAATTGAATTATTTGAATCCATCTCTTTTCTGAAGGCATCCAAGCTTTGTTAGAAAAGAAAAAGCAAACCAGGGATCAGAATCAGACGGGCCAGGAAATAGAAGAGAAAATTACAGCAGGTTTAGCTTAGATAACAGCTTACATCTCAGAGTTCTGCTCAATCCATCATTTGCACAGAGGGAGATGAGAGAGCAACTACAGACTTCCAAAGACATGATTAATACTAAGAGAAGCAGCGAAGAAGCACATGAAAACTCTGGAGGGAACAGCTGAGATCCACCACTCAGGAGGGAGAAACTTAGTAAAAGGTTGGATATGAAGTTCTGTTTGCAGTTTACCATCACATATGGAAAACAACACATCATCCCGAACACAGTATGGCTATCATCAAACAGGGTAAAGGCAGCATCATGATGTGGGGTCGCTTTTTCTCAGTGGGGATTAGGAGGCTGGAAGGCACTGATAGGAAGACAATGCAGCTAAATTTAAGGCGAAAACCCTGTCAAAGGCTGCAAAAGACTTTAGAAAAGGAAGGAGGTTCACAAACAACCCAAAACATAACGTAAGGCAATAAAAAGAGTGGCCTAGTCAAAGTCAAAGAATTTATGTTTATTAGAACTCATAGAGCTAACCTGACTGAGCGTGAGCAATTTTGCAAGAAAGCAAGATCCAATTTCAGGCTCTAAATGAGCAGAGCTGGTAGAAGCTCACAGCTTTTCTGAAAGGCAGAAGTCTCAACTTGGAGGCCTGAATACTAAAACAGAAAAAAAAAATCTGTTTTTATATATAGAGAAAGATTTTAAAACCACCAATTTCCTTTCACTTCACTATTATCCTCTTAACATAAAGTTTGTGGTTTTGAAATGAGGTACAGTGGAGCTACTTTGACAAACAACAAAACGCTAATGAGAGTTGTTCAGCATTAATCCCACTAAGTTGGACTCATCCTTTCATTCCAGCTGCACAATTAACCTGTCAGGAAAAGACAGAGCTTAACAACCATCTTTCCTTTTCCCTCTAACGTTTCTAAATGAAAACAGAAGTGCTTACAATGCTCCCGTTTCTAGGCGCCTCATGAAATGAGCCTCGACTCCTCAGCTCTTACCTCTCAGTATTGAAGGATGCAGGTTGTCCAGGTGAATGCCTGATTTGTATAGGAGGAGGATGCGTTCAAAGGCCTCCAGAGTTTGATTGATGTTGGCTTTCAGCTCCCCTGGACACACATAATGAATTCAGTCTGGTCTGCATGCTCAAAGGGCTGGTCAGTGTAGATTATTTAAATATTTCTCAGCTTTTGATCAAAGCATCCAGATCTTAACATAAAACTGATTCCAGGGTGCTATTAAGTGTCAGGAGGCAACTTGTTCAGCTAATTCAATATAAAAAAAGCCTTGAAGGCATGCCAATGCACGATAGCTATAAAGGAATGATGCACTCTCTGATCTCTGATACTTAATCATGTCGGTGTGTGTCTCGTGTTCACCTGTGGAGTTCATGATGTGGTCTACCAGGTGTGTGAGGCCGGGTGGGGCCTGGTGGGGCAGCAGGTAGGTGAAAAAAAACCTGAAGAGGTAAAAGGAGCCTTTCAGAGATGGAAAAACAGACTCTGCTGTTAGAACCATAAAACTGTCAGAAACCTAGCCCTGTTTAAAGGGAAAACACGCTCTTTTTTCCAGCTATCACACCTCCATCAAACAGAACATTTCCAGCTGTACATCTTTATCTTTACTGTTATTATTTTAGTTGTCAGGTTAACCTGTGTTTTAGTCCCAACCACCCGGAGCACATTCATCATGCAGTTAAACTGTCACTTCTTTTCTCACCTGTAGGCATTATAAATGTTCCTCTTCTCGTTTAGGCCCTCGCACACACCCTGAGACGAGCAGGGCAGGGTGAAGTTTCTGTGCGGAAACTGGAGCACGCAGTCGGCGTCCGTCCGACAGGCGGGTTCTTCCGTGCTGACGTCGTCCAGATCGGTGAGCTTCAGCTGGCCGGACACAATGACGAACTGCCGAGGCTGGAAGTCCAGCAGCCCCACGGAGCCCAGAGGAGACCAGGAGAGGAAATGCAGGAGCCGGACCAGATCCAGACACACCTGGAGATCAGACATGCCGAAACCTGATCACTTCAGGGTTAAATAATTAGCCTTCAGCTACTGTCTCACAAGCTGAGAAACATATTACAGGCAAACTCGTAAATCTGACAAAACTATTTTCCTCTTTAATGCTTTTTTTTTTTGTTTTTACATCTTTATCTTAAACATTTAGGTCTGACAAAAAAGCAAAACATATTAAAAAAATGCACAAGGAAACAAATACTTTCATCCAGTCCTGTATCTAATTGATAAAATGTTTATTTAGCTAATGCTTCCCAAATGTGAAAGAATTTACAGTTCCTGTTTATTTTTTGTGTCTAGTTTTTCATCTTTATATTTTTCACCTTCCATATATTTGAGTGTTTTACTCTGCAAGTTCTCCACTAAGAATTACTCTATTCTGTTTTATTGTCAAAATTATTCTACGTTTCAGAATAAGCCTCAAACCTTTAAATGAGCTCTTTTTAAATAAATAAAATAAAAAGGAATCAAGATAAATGATTTGGGGTGAAAATTTTTCATTTTAAAATTAGAGCCAGCTTGTTTAAAAGTTCTAAATGAATGTTTTAATTATAATAAAATCAACAATTCTTAGAGCAGCTGGTTTTTATTCAAGCCCTGTCATTCAGTCGTGACTGAATGACTTATTCATGTTCATCTTACCAGAGAAATCTCATTTTTTTAATATTAAATTTCAAACAGAAATCTGACAGGTTTTAGAAACAATAATAAATATTATGAATTTTCAGCCAAATATGGCTCTTTTGTATGTGTCATCTTTAAAAGGGGTTGGGTGAGTTTGGGAGTTTCTTGAACGCTGCTCTGCTGGCTCAGAGCAGAGCAAAAAAAAAAAGGTGCAGGGTGAAACCTTACACCCCTAGATTAATGCACCCTGCAGGGGCCCGGCCAGCCTGTCAGGGGTATCATGATCCACTATTTGGGTGATGCAGCAGAAAAAGATCCACAGCTGAGATAATTACTCGTATATTCAATCTACCACCCACTGGTCCTGTCTGTCAAACACTCCCACTGTGGGCACACCTGAACCTGTTCACATGACAGTGTGTGTTTTAGCCAGCAGTGGATTAACTCCTGAGCCTATCTCTGTTCCAGCCGGTGCCTGATCACATTCCCTGGAGAGGCAGATGTCAGACCTTCCTTCTCTTCCAGCAGGAGCACTGACCTGCCTACGTGGTAAAGACCTCTGCTTTCCCGGTGGAAAAAAGCTGCAGTGCTCACCCTGAATCTGTCCTCCCAGGGAGTCTGGAGCAGCTGGATCATCTGGAGAGGCGTGCCTTGCTCCATAATGACTGTGACTCTTCCTCCTTCCACTCCCTCTCCACCCTGGAGTCCTGAACAGTGGCCCTTAAGCTGCAGAAGGAGAAAATTAAAGTTTATTGCCTTTAAACAAGATAAATATAATACTCTCCTTAGATTTAATGCATTTGAAGGCTATAAAAATGTTCTTCCAAATTAACATGTGACAGAAAAATCCTGTTACAGAGAGAAAGGCAGTTAATTCAGTTAAAAATGATTTGATTGAGGTGTTTCCTACACAGGCCAATCTCAGGCTTGCTTCTAAATTGAGCCTTAAAGATCTGATTAAATAAGAGCTGGGGGTCTCAGATGGAGCCAGGACAGGAGAAGCATTGTGTGCTCCAGCCAAACTGGACAGAGGTCAGAGGGGGGTCAGGGAATTTAATTTAATTAGATGGGAAGGCCTCGGAGAGCCTGGGAGACTTTCCATCAAGTTCCCTCACGCTGAGACAAAGGAAAGTCTGAGCAAGAGAAAGATTGGAAAGTCAGGATGGGATCCAGCAATGTTCCACCTCCACAGCTCAGGCCAACGCGCAGGCTTCACTGAAACGGGGATATTATGAAATTCGGATAAAACTTTTCACCTGGATGACGTTGGGATGGCGCAGCCTCTGCAGCAGGAGCATTTCTTTCTGCAGCTTGTAGGAGACCAGCTCCCTGCAGCCCTGCAGGTCTTTGAAATCCTCCAAACACTTGCTCATGTCGATGCCCTGCTCGTTGACCAGCTTCAGCGCCACGGACTGACCTCCGGCCAGATTCGCCTTCACCACCAGCTTGGTGTATCCAGAGCCCAGAACCTCCACAGCCCGAACGTCCAGGAGAGACTCACAGCCCATCTGATCCCGGTGCGCCTTCCCAGAACCAGACACCTCATTCCACAGACTGGAGTCCAAACCATAGTTCTGCTCTAGAACTTCTTCCAACACTCTGTCCTTATCGCCATCAGGATGTAGGAGCAGAGGGAGGATTTCTTTCCTTCTCTCCCTGAGGTGGAGATCCAGCGCGCTGCGCAGCGACGCCAAACCCTCCTGATCTGTGGAGTTGGATAAGCGCGTTGATCCCGATCCAAACTGCTTCAGGCTCGTAATGAGGAGTGACACCAGAACAGACAGGACCACCAACGCCAGGAGGGCAGCCGCGCGTAAGGAGTGGCCCATTCCGGGCGCTTAGGGTCGCAGGAACTGCGCTCAGCCGCGACCTGCAGGCGGACCGCTCCGAGTCAGAGCGCTTTCTGCCGGACAGACGCTCCTCACAGCCTCCTGCTCCACAGCTCCCAGGAAACTCCCTCTGGAGGTGTGTCCTGCGAGCTGGTAACTTTACACCCGCGGGTCAGAAAGCTTTGCAGGAGAACCCGGCCTCATGTTGGTGGAGTTTGCTTTAACAATGGAATCACAGGAGTTCTGTAAAACTTTATGACAATCTACGTCATCATCAGATGAAGTCGGCTTATTTTTTTTTTTTTTTTTTTTTAACAAAAACTGAAGTAGAGGCTACGAGTTGGGAATGTATTTCCAGAATCTGTCCACGAGGTGGCAGCAAATCACCTTTCTGTTTAAAGCCAAAACTGATGTGATGAAGAGTAGACCTGCACTTTTTTAAAAACACTTTTAAATGGGTATAATACATGTAAGGATAATCAAACCAAGTCTTTAGTTGTTAATTATAGTTTTCAATTTATTTCTTTTATTTTGTTTATTTTGTATATATATAAGTTTACTTTTTAATTAATTCCCAACAAGTTTGGTTTTGCCAGAAGCCATGTTCTGTTTAGGGATTGTTTTCTCTGGTTTTCTTATTGCAATCCCCACGGGCACATTATGAGTGTTAACTAAGTGGTAAGGGGATCAGAACCGTCCCAATTATTCCATGAGGTGTCAGAATGTGTCATAAAAGGTTTTCATTTTTCCATATTAGCACAATAGCAGCATATAGTTGCTGCATACTTTTTTGTCAAGTAACTAAGTACAAATACTTCATTACTGTACTTAAGTACACTTTCTAGGTATCTACACTTTACTCCATTACTTATTTTTCTTCCTACTTCTGACTTCTACTCATTACATTTTCAAACTACTATCTGTACTTTCTATTCCTTACATTTTAAAACAAACGTTACTCTTGGCTTCGGTTTAATGTTTATAAATATTTATTTCACATCATGTATTCCATCCAATGCAGATCAGTGGCGCCATCCACGTCTAGAGAAAACTAGTGTAATTAGATGAGTCATTAGCTAAATGAAATCATCAGAAACAAGCAGGTGTTCTTCAAACTGCAAACTTGAATTATCTATGCCATGCTACAATGTCAGATTCAGAAAAAGATTTTGAAATGTCTGAAAGGTCGGACACAGGCGAGATCAACAAGACCTCCCTCATCATTGGCCCTATCTTAAAGAATTTTTCAAAGTAGTTGAAAAATTGAGCTTTCAATTCATATACTGGCATTTGTCTGTTTTTTTTTTTAGGTTAAAGGTTAATACTTTTATACTTTAAGTAGTTTTTGGAGCACATACTTTTTCACTTTTACTTGAGGAAAGAGGTCAACTTGATACTTCAACTTTTATCAGAGTGTTTTTAAACTGCAGTATCTATACTTCTACTTAAGTAACAAATGTGTGTACTTCTGACACCACTGAGGATCGATGATGTAATTCCATCTCATGTTTAATAAAGTAGTTTGAGATATTTCAGTGCTGATAAAAGAAAGATAGGCTGTGATGTTTAATCTATGCTTGGCACATGGTTTACCATAAAACACCGATCCCCACAAGGGATCAATGTTTTTATGTCTTTCACACTAAATTATGAACATTCCCCCTCAATGCTGCAACTGAAAAATAGAATTTTTTTCACTTTTACTATAATTTATTTATATAATACTATAAAGTATTAGTGAGTAGTAAAGAACTGTAACCTCAGGCCCTTTTCCCGAGTTGATGGGAGTGGCACCCATGGTGGTTTTTAGCAGCTGTAGTCCAACTGCTTCAAGGTTTAAAGTGTTGTGCATTCAGAGACGATGTGGTGTCTTACCTCATACTCTGCAGAAATACTGTCTGCTTCTTTCCTGTAAATGACGTTGCTTTAAAACACCAGTAGATCAGCGGTTTGTTGGAATAATTTCACTGGAGGCAAAGTGATTTACATCCCTTTTCTTCATCATTCTGATGATCAGCAAATTATCTTCACCGCGTCTAAATGCCTCAAGGCAAGTTGCAAAAAAAAAAGCTGTAAGGCTTATTAATAAGGGGGTGAACCAACTGATAAAATCTTCATTCAAAGCAACACATTAAAATTCAAAGATACTGCTTATATAAAAATGCTGGAACTAATATATAAAGCAGTAAACAAATGTATTCCTTTTGGCATTCAGAAATAATTCAAGTTAAGAAAGAATAAATATAATTTGCAAGGTTTGTTTATATTTGAATACTCAAAAGAGAAGAGCCAGATAAAGTCTAGATGTGTTTCAGCTATTGGAGTGAAACTGTGGAAAGAACTGAATGATGATTTAAGTTATGCCCTTTCTTGGTGAATTTTAAAAGAGCTTTGTGGAGCTATTTATTCTTTATTTCTTTATCCATTTAAATTGTGTAAATGAATTCCTAAATTTCAATTTTTTGTAAAATCTAGATAGTTTATTTGCAGGTTAATAATTGTTGATTCTATTTATCTTTGTTTTATTATTTTTCTTAATTATTTATTGTTCTGAGGGATTGACAGGAAGTGATGTGGATCATTCCACTTTCTATAGTGTAGGGGGTTGGGAAAGGACCAGCAGGCATTTTGGGTTTGGGGCCTATGGTTTTTACCAGTGCAAGAGAGGTAGGACAAAAGAAAAGTTTGTACTCTTTAACTGTTGGCAAAAATAGAAAATAAACCATCCAGAATCATCATCAAGACTGGACATTGAACCTTCTTTCTCCTGCGTATAGAAACTTGACCCCAGTGCCTCAGTAACAGCTTAAAGGAACTTTAATTGGATGTTTGGCTTGGCAAACAATCACTACTGCAGAGCTTTTAAATGTAAAAGGATAAAATCCTATGATGTTATGTAGATTTGAATATTTATATATGTATTGTGAAGAACCTGGTAGGTTGTAAAGGTTGTGAGTATAAAAAAGGCAAGAATAAGCTTTGTTTCAGCCTTTTTTTGGTAAATTGTGCGTTTGTTTGTTTATTGTTGCTTCTTTTTACTGTTTCCTGTGTTTCATGTTGGATAATTTACCAAAAACAAAGTGGAAAAAGTGAAGCGAGGCTCATTGCTTGATAAAATACCCAAAATCTGGGTCACAAAACTCAAGAAAATAAACAAGCAAAAACTTTAAAACACCTTTTTTATTTAGTTCCATGAAACACTGCTGTGTTAGAGGAACACATACGCTGTTATTTCTCTCCATTTCCAAACAGTCCTTCTGCTCTGTCTCCTCATCTAGCTCTGTTTTCGTGCCAAAGCGGAGCTGCGGCTCTAATGAAGCGTTTTCCCCCAACATCACCATTCTCAGGCAGAAACCTGCCACAGGAAATTACCATGGCTGTCACCTCAGTGTGCCCACCACAAGCCGAGCCCTCCCCTCAGCCTCCCAGTTATTTGTGTGTCCTGTTTCCAGTTTTATGTCAGCCAGCCTCTCCAGATGTGTGTGTGTGTTTGCATCAGACATCTTTAGTGTCTATGGCAGAGTGAGCAGCTAAGCATTTCCAGTGAAGTCAAAAGAGCTTCAGTCGTTTCACATAAGCTGTACAGAAAACTCTAACTGACCAACAGGAGTTTTCTCTGGGCTACATTTAGCCAAAAATGATTGTGGTTTATATTGATTTACTGTCTGAAACAGTTTTAAAGTATCCCGATAAAATCACTTAAAGTAATTAGCTTTGAATGAAACAGGTTTAAAAGTAGGAACAAAGAGAATGATTTAATACCATGAAACACAACTTTTTCCCTCCTCGTCAAAAATTTCTCACACTCCTGTTGTGTTGATCCCTGCCCTTCTACCAATACATCATTACTGCCACCCTATGGAGGCCAGTCAGAGACAAGAGCCTGGGGCCATGATTCATATTTATAACAAGAGCCAGACCTGCAGTCGCCTCATTAGCGGAGAGTCACACAGGTCTGCTGTGTCACAGCTTCTGCAGTCTTTTTAGCTTACTTGACTTTGGCTCATTCTCCCTTCTCTGAGTCAGAGAGAGGTTACTTGTTGAATTCTTTTAGACATACATGTTTTTACTCATTTGTTTCCAACATTAATGTGTTTTAAATGTTCCTGTTGAGGAGTAGCTGGATAGAAATGGATTTCCCTTAGAGATGGCCTTTTTAAACTACCTTTTTCCCAATTTGAAAACGATTGTTTAATATCTCAAAATCTATAGTTTTATCTATATTTTTCTTTGTTTATAAGATAATAAGATTAGCCTTCAGTTCCTCTCTGACTGCCTAAGCAATGATCTTCAGATATAACAGGACGCATGCCCTATAAAAATGGTATGGGTCTTTTCTGTTGACAGAATATTTTCTCTAAGGTATTTAGGAATCAAGATGGGATATTCCTATGCGTTCCCATTTTTGTGCAGAAGTGGTTTTGGCCTTAGAGGTCACACATGAACATTGTCCTTAGTTGAAGCAAGTGTGACCTGAAATGATTTGGGTTCTGCTTACTTTTACGAAATCAAGATTGAGACAAGATTGAGACATTCAAAATCTCTTGAAGTGATTTTGGAAGATTTTGGTCAATGCTGAGAAGGTACACCGCACCTCCATTTTTTCCTTTTCCAAATCATTGCTCTAGATATTGTCATTCATCTACTCCATGTTGTTTATAGGTCTGGTAATAAGATCAGAGGGTAACTGGTGACGTTGAGCAAGGCATTTGGAAACAATCACACCACTTCTGAGCTTTTTCTTTGAAAGATATGTTGATTCATGAGTGACAGTGGCGTCGAATGCAGGAGGTTAATCTGCAACCGAATGGTTTTCAGTTCAAACCGTAGCTCCAGCTTTCAGTGTTATTGTGCAATACGATTCACTTTCATTGCCTACAGATGGTGGTCAGAGGCTAGACCTTTCTGTCAAGCTTCTGAAGTCTTCAGATGATGACACTGTAAGGATAATTATCTTTGAAGATGTTTGAGTTTATCACACCTTGGTACTGGCTGCCTTTTGCATGTCAGAAATGATGTTTTCCACAATAGTTATCTAATTAAGACAGTTCCTCTGTCTGGATATACCGTTATAATCTTCATTCTCATTCCATTTCAGATTTGGAAATGGAATGAGAGCAGCGTCCTTCAGCTGAAAACAAAGTTTAATATTTTCATAAGGCTGGAGCCATGGATGTCTAATCATCTGCTAACGTGTATGATGTAAAATATGATGATGTGGCAGACTGGAGATGTATAAATGCCTTTTTAACTGTTAATTGGGTTCACTTCCTGAGAGGTGAGCCTAGAGGTGAGCAGCTGCCTTATGTAAATTCTAAGAAATGTCTCTGATCTGAGTAAGATTAGATTTTCAACCAGAATCTATTGGCATGTCTCCTGGTTATTTAATACATATAAGTTATGAAGTGTTATTTAAAGAGTTTGTCCCGAGTGATCTCTTTTAAGGGAAACGAACTGGAGAGATAGAGCATCAAGGTGCATACACAGAGCCTATTTTTAACAACACCCTGTTTGCTTAATGTTTGAGGAAGATGAGTGTACCTATAGGAAGGGAACTGAACATTTTTTGACCTGCTGCAGCCAGAAGCCTGGAGCCTAATGATCTGTAAACATCTAGAGATGTTGGTGGACAGTAGAAAGGTCCATCATCTATCTATCTGTCTGTCTGTCTGTCTGTCTGTCTGTCTGTCTGTCTGTCTGTCTGTCTGTC
>NW_015150640.1:937378-941255 GCF_000732505.1 Cyprinodon variegatus | reverse complement strand
TCTATCTATCTATCTATCTATCTATCTATCTATCTATCTATCTATCTATCTATCTATCTATCTAAATCATTTACTGTATGAAATCAAATATTTATTGAACAGATTTGGGTAGATATTTAAGTAGATGTAAATTGGAGTTATTTTTATTTTGTTTGGTTGTTTTTCTCTTTTTTTATTTTATCAAAGCTGCACTGCGCTTACTTCTTTTCCGAGTTCGGACCACATCAATTAAATATATTGAGCTGAAAACAAACTGAGTGTTTCACCTGATTAGTCTCCCTCAGGCCTGATGTGGTTTCTGGTTCAGTCGGTCTAACTGAGCTCAGCAGCAGCTCCCTGTTAATGATAACTGATCAGCACCTGCAGGACCCAGGAGGATACCATCCGTCTCCAGCACCGCAGCCGGTTGGACAGCGACCGCAGCGGCGTCGTCAGCATCAGCGCGGCTCGGCCAATCAGAGCGCAGCTCGGGGCAGATTAACGCGCACAGCCCCGCCGCTGCTGCTGCTGATGCTGCTGCTGTAGTAGAAGCCCCAGAAACAAGCAGTCCTGCTCTGACCCTCGTGGATGATTACAGCTGCTTAACTAGGCGGTGTTAGGATGGACACACACAGATAATTACCTTTAACAGGAACTAAATCAGGAGGAAGATGGATGCTGACTCAATAATTGGAGAAAGTACAGATGCGATAGTGGTGGACGATTCTCCCATTGAAGAGAAGGAAATTCAGCAGGCTGGCCAGAGGTGGGCTGTTTCTGTTTGAATGTAGATTTTAGATCAATTCAAAATCAGTTTTTTATTTCCCTGTAAGTTTTTTATTTTCCTGACAGAAGAATGTCTAAATCCATGAACAATTTAATTATGTGCACATTTTGCTTTCATGAATTTCTTGCTTCATCTTCATGTTCTTTATTGTTCCAAGCCTCATAATGCAGACATAAATCCTGGTCACTTTGAGCTGGTTTGTTTATGTTTAATGGACTGAGGGATGCAACAAGAAAACATGAAGGTAGCACAGCAATCTTTACTTCTCTGTGATGTGATGAGTTTAACTCCCCTGTTTTTGTTGAGAGGGGCTGTCTGGGTAGCAGATGGCAGCCCAGCACTCATTTTGATCCCCACTAGCAGCTCTGTTTTACAAGAAAAGCATCAGAGACTGAGGCTGGGGGAAAAAAAGCAGAGGCTTCACCTCAGCAACAGACACGTCTCTGTCGCTACGAAGAGAATGTTGTCAACCCTTCTTCAGGTGAATGACAGACCCCCCCCCCCACAAGTTATCTCAGGTTTTGTCCCAACAGATCTGCACTGGAAAGAGGGCCAGCAGTCACCTTTTGGATTGATAATCATGGACTGGCTTAAGGAGAGACGTTTTTATTTTATTTTTTTTCAGATTTTGAGATTTTAACCTGATCAAATATTTTTTTTCCAAAATAAGTATATAAATTACCAGCAGATAGAGCTTTATCTGACCCCTTAAACCTTTTATCATTAAAACATATTAAGTTGATTATTTTATTTATCCTGCTGTATTGTATTACTTTTATTAGTTTATATGATGATTGCATGAAAGCACCTGCAGGAACCACTTTAAAGCATTTTATTTTTATCTTCTATATAAATCTATTTGGATTCTTTGAAAATACGTATCACTAAGACTTAATGCTGAATGGTTTCTATTTCCCTATAATTTTGTCATATTTGTGTGATTGAAGCACTGATTAGTAAATGGGCTAAGTAGCTCTCCACTCTGTGAACTTTCCAACATCACAGATGAAGCCCTCTGATTGGTTGATAATCATCCTTGATTCCTGTTATTATTGTTTGTCTGCTTTTGCCCATTAAGTTGTTTTTTTCTTTTTGTTTAGAGGGTAAATGTTGATAAATATGCCACTTTTCTATTTTTCACTAATCTTTATAGTATGCTCAAGCCTTCAGTTATTTATTTATTTTTTTTGCAAAGCAGACCAACTATGCAATTATAATTTATTTTCAAATTCAAGGTGACCAAAGCATCTCAAAAGCCAGCACCAGAACAAATGAGCCTCAGGATTCTGTCTGAGTGAACTGAGGGTGAACTGATCTCCTGTGCATCCAAATCAACCGTTCTGCAGCAGTAAATGCAGCTAAACCACACAGTAGTGCGCGGAAACTCATAAAAGTAAGCAGGTTAGGTCCTGCTGCATATATCCAAATACTCTTTTTTTCCATGTATCTGCTTTATGCAGAGGTTTTCTTCATTTCTGGTGTCTATTAGTTCAAATTTAGACCCATCTGACCAAAGAAAATGTTTTTCATTCCTGGTTTTTATTATGTTCTCTGATAAAATGTCTGTGTTGTCTTTTTGTTTGTTCTTTTTCTGCTGGTTTCAGTTGTACGAAAATAATCAGAACTCATTTTCCTATAAGTAGGAGAAATTAATGGAAACAAATAATTTGAAATGTGGGAATCCTTTGCATAAGTTGTTTCTTTTAAGTTTCTTGTTCTTTTAAAGATATGTAACAGTTTAAATACTGTGCACGAGGTACTGAGGAGGAGTACTGAGAACAAAACTCAGGTTCAGAGTCCAATGGAGTCTGCACACAAATCACCACCACACTGTCTTCATGCAGCTCTTTCAAAGCAGCCTGCAGACACTGTCCTGTGTGTTGTTTTCTATCATTTCTCTGAAATATGTCTGAGTTCTGTAAATTACACTTTTTTGTGTTCCTCATCATCAGCAACAAGACACTAAGTCACTTCCTTCTGCACCTAAATAGGCTAAACCCGTTGATAAAAACCCTGACTCAGGGCTGCTGTGCTCATTCTGGGTTATGAATTATTTAGATTTTTCTCACAGTTTTACATTGGCATGAAGCACAAAGAAACACAACAGCCTAGATCTTCACCCAACTCAAGCAGCTCACTGAATTGCTCATCATCTGAGCGCCTTATTGCACGATGCAACTGGATCTGTGTGAGGTCAGCTGGGCTTTGATGGCTCCCTCTAATGCCATGGTTACGAGACGAGGAGACCGGCTGCATCCAGACTGCTGGAAAAACAAACAAAGTCAGAGCCTCCTCAGAGAACAGCCATTACACAGCAGCTTGGGTCGTTCATGAGTAAATTATGTCGTGTTTAACTTTAGAGCTAGCTGTGTGAGGACTGATGCAGAAGCAGGTCTGGTGCATAGTGTAATTACACTAGCAGGTTTACACAGCTTTGCAGTGGGTATGAAATAATGCTTGTTTTACATGAGGAACAGTTATTTTCTTTGGCTTAAGTTCTTCCTTCTTTAAATCAAGACATGGCTTAGCATTAACCTGTAGATCACATCAAATGATGAATAATATGAGAATCCCTTCCAATCTATAGAGGCCCTACAAACCAAAACTCAATCTACAAACTACTTATAAATGCAGGGATAAATGCTGAGAGAGCACTCTAATGATTACCTTTTAAGTGGCTGCACAAAATCACCTAAAAAGGCATAAAGTTAATCTGCTGCTATTATTTAACCCTTGGGAGGGTCTAACCTTTCCTATAAAACCATTGTAATGGTGGACAGTAGCTTTACTGAGGCAGTATGAGACAATTTGGAAGCACATCATCCATCCTTTGAGATGAGACTAGTTCACAGTTTGAAGTTGATCAAGAACCTAAAATTAGATAGAATAAAGGAAAAGACAAAGAAAATACTTAAGTTTTAGAAGCCCCTAGGAAAATCAGTGTTGCACAAAAGTAAATACCTTTGGTGGTTCTGTTTACACTGTTTACAACCGCTGGTAGGAGCCCACCAAATGACTGCATGAATGGATGGATGGATGGATGGATGGATGGATGGATGGATGGATGGATGGATGGATGGATGGATGGATGGATGGATGGATGGATGGATG
>NW_015150640.1:906762-934493 GCF_000732505.1 Cyprinodon variegatus | reverse complement strand
GGGTGGATGGATTGGATGGAGGGATGGGTGGATGGATTGGATGGAGGGATGGGTAGATGGATGGATGGAAGGTTGGAGGGAGGGAGGGAGGAAGGGATGGATGGATGGATGGAATGGAAGGACATTCTTGTTTTATGTGATTGCTCTTGGACGGCTGGCTAACACCCTTTAACCACAAGACACATTACAATGATGTGAAATCCTAAATAAATCCTTCCTCTTCCTCTTTTGTTATTGGCCAATTTACATTCTGAATCTACAATGTGTTCTAGAAATTCATTTCTTACCTCATTAATTCAGCTGGATTTAGCTTTTTTTCTGTAGAGGAAACCATACAAATAGCAGAAAACCACACAGCACGAACTGGATTTATTCGTTGCTTCTGTCACTATTACCCCTCTTCCACTTATTTCCCCCTCTTATGTTTTTGCTGTACATATTTCTCCTTGTCTCTTCTCTGCTCAGTTGCATCCCGGTGGTTTCTCTGTGCCCCCCTGATGGCTCCGTTGAGGCCCAGCTGACAGTCATCCCCTCTACAGAGGAGCTCTGTGACAGCTGCAGCAGCCTTGGCAGACCCTCCTCCTCCTTCCAGCTTTACCATCAAGTATGTCTGAGCTCTGACTGCAGCACTGTGATCAGCATTTAGTGAAATACCTGCTATATTTAGGATGGACTGCCAAACTGACACTATATTATTCAAATGCTTTCTAATTTATGTGTTTTATTGTCATTATATTTATTAGGAATTCTGGAAAATGGGGTTTAAAGAACTTTTATTAATAAAAATAGGAAAGTGTGGCAGTAATCTATTAAACCACTCTGAGTTTTCCAAAACCCTTATGATGGATTTAGGTCAGGACTTTGACTAGGCCAATCTAGAAGAAAAATAAATGCTTTAAATTAAGGCATTTAGTTGGAGCTCTTTCTGGATGTTCAGCTTCATTCTGTATGAAAGTGAATTACTGTAACAATCTCATATTTTTTCATCCTCTAAAAAATTCCTCCAGGATTGTTCAGTATGTAGCTCCTTCCAACCCACTGTATAATACTGCCACCACCGTGTTTCAAACTTGAGATACTAAAGCCTGGGTTAGTTTTCCAGTGAGTTACTTAGTCAGGAGTATTCTCTTCCACATGTAATAGTTATCCTTGCAACAGAGTTCATTTCTTCATCTCAGGAGACCTCTTCTGATTCAAGCTCTCTGTCAGCTTAGAAAGACCACCATCAAGCAAAAATCCCAATAAATTACAGTGAAGTTTCTGTTTGTAACAGTATAAAAAGAAACATAAATAGTGTGATGCTTTAGGTCTTTTTATATATGTCTTTCTTAAGGTCCCCCAGCGTCTCCACACTGGATCCTGTCACTCGCAGCAGAACCCTAAATGCCCCCACTGCAGCCGTCACAGTTCATCCCAACCCCACTGCTGCCACAGCTGTCATTCGAACACGGCTTGTCCTCATGGTGACGGAGGAGTGGCGGGGAAATCAGAGCACAGCTGTGGTTCTGCCCATCAGGCGTCCTGTCATGGGTCAGCAAGGTGTCACTGGCTGCACGGGTCAAACGAGAGCAGGGCCCAGACCAAACCCAAGCAGCGTCATGTGGTGTCAGTAAGGTGGGTTAGAAAGGAAAGACCCAACATGGTTTAATGTTTGTCATTTTATTTCTTTACACACAAACTATGATTTCCTATTGATGGCATGTTACAATGATGGTGATTTAAAAACAAAAAATGTTTAATTCATCTCAACAAATCAAATATGAGAAAAGAGCGATATTAAGTCTTGTTTTTCTCATTTAAAATAACCGCTTTTCACTCAAATGTATTTTTAAAATAGTGCCATACATGAAGCATGACTATATCAATCATTATTCCATTGTTTTAATCTCCTAATTATGTTAAATGTGGCATTTCTTATTTTTGTGTTTAATAATTATCCTGTTTCCAGAGAATCTTTAACTCCCCCCATAAAAACCAGACGTCATTTAGACGTTATTTTTGGCCTAAATCCGGTTGGTCCGTCATTGTCTTGATTTAGTCCACAAACAGTCGATGAAAATTGGACTGCGTTTGGTGGGTCTGATTTTGTCCCATTTTAGTCTAATGACAGATTTTGAAAAGTCTTTTTAATGATCTGAAACTTGTGGATTTTCACATTTCACTTTTCAACCAAATGAAAGCGTTGTTTGGTCTTTTCAACCAGTTTTTGCTCGGGGGCTTTGCAGGGGGAACTATTATCCAGAGGGTTATATAAATTTGATGTCTGTTTGGTATCGGGAGGACAGCAGTCTAAAAGCATTTTAAAGATCTTAATAAAGCAGGATCAGGATGAATTAGGTACCTTATCCGCGATATAGAGACTGGAGGACCTTTCTGAAATCAAGACTAGGGAAATGGGGGCTCACCTTGCATCAGCTTTAAAAGCTGATCCACGTGGGTTCAACTCCACTTTGGGGAAGAACTGGAGCTGGCCTGTTAGGCTGAGCAATAGATCTATTTGGACCGACTTGGTCGCCCCTTGTTCTTTGAGGAAACTGGCAAAAAATCATTACAAGCATCCAGCTGTAAATCTAAGGATGAAGAATGTTGAAGCAAAATCAGTGGGAAAGGAATTAGTTTACCTTGAGAAAGACCCCTGTGCATAGAAATAGGAAAGCAGCACCTGATGCAGGATAAATGTGAGACAACTGATGGGTGACTATTGCAATAATGGTGTTCTGTAATTAATTATAAAATTTTCCAATGTTGGGACAGTAAAGGGATTTTCTAATTTTTTTTTTTTTTCTAATTTCAATTATTTACAGGACTGGTGGTCTCTACTTCATCGTTAGAAAGTGAGTACTAAATCCCAGGGTAGGGCTTTAATTCTCTGTATTCCTACACTTTTTCTTTAAACCACCGTCACCGATTTCTCTTTATTCTTTTGATTGTTTTCTGTCTCTGCAGGTATTCCCGGCTGTTAGTGGACCACCCGTTGGTGGTGCTGCTGGGTTGTGCCGCACTGCTGCTGGGATGCTCCTTGGCTGGACTGTTTATTGGCTCTCTGCCAGACTTCTCTGATCCACTTTTAGTGAGTAAATAACATACATAGAATCACCAGGATGCATGATTGAAATCTCACCTAGGCATAGTTGTATGTTTTAGGTACTTTGAATCTGAAATAATAAAACAAAACATTTAGAATCCTTGTTAAGGATTACTGGTCTGCTTTATGCCTCCTTATTTAGTCAGTTCAGTCTAATCAATAATTAATGCTGAATTAGATCAGAGCTAATTCAAATAAGTCTGCACCCTTCTAAGATACATGGTTAGACAGTAAACACTAATTGATATGGAAAGTAAAACATAAGCACATCACCACAGATGTTATTAAGTGAATCATTGTGCTCTGATCTGTTAGGGTTTCCAGCCACGGGGAACGTATCTTGGAGTTCGGCTGTCCAGCTTGTCCAAACTTCAGCAGGAAACGGGCCTGGGGAAAAGTCTGACTGCTTTACCACAGTCACTCAGCAAAAGGTCAGCAGATGGTCAGAGTACAACGAGAAGTATCTAAACAGAGAGAATAAACCTCTTAAACAATGCAAAAAAGAGTCTACACTTAAGCTGGAAGGGAATAATTAGAAACAAGCAGTTTCTCAGTATTTCTAATTGTTATAAGCAGGTAAGAGTTGTGTAGGAGATGCATTTTTTTGCAATTTTGCGCTTTTTTATTTAAAGTAGTGTGGTTTGTAATTTCTATTTTATATAAAAACTCAATCTGGGGGCAGGAGTTAAAATTAGCATTAGCTATGAACTTATTATGCAGCACTTCAGTGACTATGCTTGTTCTCTTTGTCGCTGTTAAATGAAGATTAAATTAATTTAGAAACTTTGCAGTTCCAGTGAGACGTTTCTTTTCATCCATGTGATGAATGTGATAATAATTTTAGTCCTTTAGTAATGCATCTGAACAGTGTTTTTGCTCCTTGGAGGATTATAAACCAACATAAATGATCCAATATTAATGATTATTATATTAAAAAAATACATGATTAAGTGTGAATTTAAAGGGGATTTGGTCAATTACATATACACCCCCCACCAATAACGATCAAATCCGTTTCTCTGCAAGTTGCAGAGAAACTACGCTCATTTTAAAGTCATCAAGGCATTTCTGGCATCATTCTGGCTGGATGTTTCACCACTTTTCTTGGCAGAATTGACAGAGTTTCCTTAAATTGGTTGGTTTCCAGGCAGTAAACCAGCTTTTATAGTCCATACATTCTCAACAGTATTGAGGTCAAGGCCATAAAAATCTTAAAATTAGCCAGAACTATTCTAAAACCAACATGGTTTTGGAATAGGTCCTAGTGTCATTCATCTGATTGGTTTGGGTGATCAGGAAAAACACAGGAGCCGTTAAAACTCAAGTCTGCTGGAAACTGAGACAACTTGAAAAAAAAATACAAATTAAACCTCTGCTCTAAAATAACCTCATCCAAGCTGTTCTGAAATGTGCAGAGAAAAGTTAGATGAAGAAATGAGGCATTCAGACCCAAGAACACCAGAGTGGGGCAGCTCAGACTGACCATCATCACGAGATGATGCAGCATAAAGTCAATGACAGCCTTTCTAAACCAGACATTTATTTACCCCGGTGGATAAAGGAAAAGTCTGCTTGAGATTTGCTCATTATGTCTGGAAATACGTCACTAATAAGCAACTGTAATCTAATAAAGCAACTTGCATCGTCTGACCCTTCAATAATAATGTCTTTCTACTGGCTGCTTCTGCAGTATGTTGAAATTCATTTCTTTAGTGTTACTCAAAAATCTTTAAACAAAAGTCTTTACAGAAATACTAGATGTACAGTCTACCATCTGACACACTGTGATCCCTGTTTACTCTAATTTCAAATATGATTTTATTCTTGTTATATTGCTTGACAAGCATTCATTTCCATGTTTCATCTGTTTTACAACCAGTTTAGGAAAGTCAATCTACTTAAATATCAAATTCTAAAACATCTAGTTTGTTTCATTGTTCCTTGATTTCTTTTTGAATTGCTCAGATGAACATTATTATTATTATTGATAGATTTGATCAATGATTATGTCTGCATTGATGGATGTTGCCGTTTAAAGGTCTTTTCTCATACTTCCCCCATTGCACACACTAAGGGTGTATGTAACGGTGCAAATATTAGAATATCTGTATTAGAATACAGATATTTTATTAAATAAAGTTATAGTGGAGGACATACTTTTAACAAATGGATCATCAAAATAAGTGGTTCTCCTAACTGTCAATCATTCTGTTGATATGTTTATGTAAAGCCGTGCTCATCCCCTGGTAGCTATCTTCTCCGGCGGTGAGTTTGTGTATTGTGAGTTTGTGCATTGTGTAAAAATTGCAAATCTCTTTTGAATGCAAACAACAAACTGTGCATGCGCTCATGCACATGTACATGCGTTTAATAGGCGTTCCCTCTTGGGAGTGGGTACAGGGTTGTGCATGTGCTTTTTTTTTTAAAGTGGAGAGGTTGGGTTTTAAAAAAAAAGGCGAAAATACCCTAATATACCATCAATTATTTAAGAAGTGTTAAAACTTGGGTTTTTTAAATTTCAAACTAAAAGCTATATTTAAAGTTACAACAATAAGAAAGGCATTAAGGTTAATCTACAATTAAGTTAAATTAATAAAGAGTAAGGTTAAATTATGTAACTAGTTAATTGATAGTGCAGTTATCCATGTTACTATTTTCCTTCCCTTTGGAAGGAGTAGCTTGTAATTACGACTAGTTATTTCTAAAAATATTGTAAGAAAAACTGAAAAACAGCTAAATGGCTAAAACATGAACTTTTTTATAAAACATATCCGCACATCCAAACTGGCTTGGATTGGAAAACACAGACTAATATTTAGCCCCTAGAATGCTTACAAGCTCAGGTCTGATGAAAATATGTCCTAAAAATCTCCATCAATTAACCAACTTATTTAATGGAACTCTGCCTCTTTTTTCACATAAAATTTTCAAATATTCAGAAGCTTTATGTTTGTAATTATGTGTTTAATTTTGCCCAAAGTGATCTATTGCAGTTTATTATTGTGTAAATAATTCAGCCATAAATAAATCTCATTGATTCTGGAGTCAAAGTAACCTTTCACTTCAGATATATTTGTAAGAACATATATCTGTTAAAAGTTTCTGACATTGTACTTTTGCCAGGTCGGGCTTTGTCAGCAGAGAGAACAATGACAGTCAGCTCGCTTCCAGAGGTCGTCTTAAAAGGATGCTGGCTGCAGACTTTTCTCTGGACACCTTCCTCTGTGACTCTCCAGGTGAGTAACCCCCCCCAAAACCTATATTAACCCCTTAAAGCCTGAATTGATATACATGTACATAAAGAAAAGGCATTCTGTGCATGTTTTTCCTAATTAAAATGGTTAATGTTCCTAAATAAATAGAAATGAAGGTAAAGTATATTTTCTTACAGCAATTATAACTACATAATAACATACACTGTGACTAGCACTTGGGTGATGCAAAAACGCTATGGTGACTGTTTGTTTTGCTGCAAAAATGTTCTAAAAATGAGTTAAAATGTTTTAAAATAAGTGTATTTACCTTTAATATGAGTAGGAAAATAAGATAATCTGCCATTTTTACCCTTAAAATAAGATAATAAGATATTATGCACTTGAAATAAGAGACTGCAGTCGTTGTTTTTTCTTTTTTTTAATGTAAATTGTCTTGTTCTAATGCCAAAGTGTCTCGCTTAAATGCTCAGTTTAAGAAAAAAATGCTGTTATTTCAACAAAAATTGATTTACTTAGATTTACATTTTTTGCAGTGTAATACAAGCAGTTTGTTGCTTATTAGCAACAACAGGCATCAAAGGGTTAAGTAAAGTTTCTGTAAGATGGAGAGAAAAATTCCTCCACACTGGATTAGAATATAAAAAAATATTAAAATCTTTAATTACATCATGAAAATGTTTAGTTTGATGGTGTTTAAAATGCCGTTTTCTGTGGAAAGGTATCTTTTTTCAATTAAATATTTAACATTGATGTTTTTGATCAAGAATTTAAAGCAACAAAACTAGATTTATTAGCCTGATTGCTGTTTGGCACATTTTCCCATGACTTTTTAGCCTCTGTGATCCTTTCTAACTATCCATGCAGTCACATGATTCAATGCTGGCCATCTTGTCGTCATACACTAACACCATCTGATTCTCTCTGTGCAGGCGAACGCTTCGCCCAGCTGGTGTTTCGATCCGAAAACTCAGCCAGTCTCTGGAGCCTGAAGGCCATCCACGCCATGTGTGAGATGGAGCAATCCAGGGTTGGCTCACAATCACTCACTCTTCGCTTTCCTTTCTTTTCTTTTTTGCTGTTTTCAGGCGTCAGTTTCTATCAGTGTCTTGTCCGTTTGACACTCTGACTGTAATCTACATTTTAATCCTGCTCTATAGTAGATTGACTGTACATTATCTCATGGGAAATTAATTGGTTTTGTGTGAATTAGTTTCAGAGCTGGGCATGAGTTCAGAAACTTTTTTTTTTCCTTCTTGTGAATTAGATTCGCTCCCAGGCTCAGTTCCAGGACCTCTGCCAGCAGCCTGAGGGAGTGGAGGCAGAGGGAACACCGAGACGCGGCTGCTGTCCAAGCTGGTCTTTGGGGAATTACTTGGCGGTCCTCACCAATGCCTCCAGCTGCCTCAGCCTTACCTCACTACAGGCACTGTAGCTTTTATGTTATCAGCTTCAAGCAAATTGGATTTAGTCATTTTTCTAGATGCAGCAGTTGTTTAAACTTTAAATTGAATGGGTCTGCTATAGATTTCCTGGGGAATTTGTAGTTTAGCTTTTAGATTCCAGGTTTCTGCTAAATTCAGCCAGATTCCAGTTTCAGCAGGGCTTGACATATAAGGCTGTAGTTAACAATCCTTTCCATTTGCCAAGGATTTTTAAAGCCAAACTTGTTTTTAAAACTCAAAACAAAGTGTGCTAGCCAAACCCTTTTAGATTGTTGACTAAATCAAAGTGAAACTCAGTTTTTTGTCTTGTTTTTCCTGCAAAATCTCAGATTTATTCTCTTCTCTGTACTTTTAAAAGGGCGCATATGGTTTTAAATTCTTTAAAAGTCCTATTTGAAATATGTATTTGAGGTTTATATAACGTGAAACTTTAATGATTTGTTCTAAATTACTTAGTATTATAGCTCCATAGGGGACTATTTTACCCATATTTCTGAGAGCAGCTCGTTTTGGTTCCATCTCTAAGTCAGAACAAGGCCCTGCACTCCCTGTAGCTTCAGGGACCTTGAAGACTACTAATTGACTGTGAGGAATATAAATTGCTGATAGGGCTGGTAAGCTGGAAGCCCCTGACTTTGTAAAGTAGTAGTTCCATGGCAGATACTCTATAAAAGGTAATAGAGAAAACTAAATGGATTGAAAATTTTTACACAAAGAGCATAAATTTACTCTGCAGCAACTAAACCCAACATTTCAAATAAAACAGTTTTATTTTACTCAATTTGTCCCCTTTAATCCAAAATGAGTGGTATACATTGCTGTAAAACATGAACACACACACACCCACACACATGTTCCCTCTTTAACAGTTCTTTAGTTTTACTTCTGTGTCACAATCAAATGCTTCAGGGCATCAAACACATTTTTTAAAGCATCTAAAGAAAACCTGGTTTGTAAATGACCTGGTTTAGTTATTTAGTGAAAGGAGTCATCCAATCTAGCCCAGTTCTATGGAAAAATGCACATTCGCACCATTTGATTCCTAAAAAAAAAAAAAAAAACATTTTACCCAGGCGTAATTACTGGAGAATGGGAAAAGATCTTGAAAAGCAACACTTTTTACCCCAGTCTGAAGAAAGTTAAGAACAGCTGGAAAATAAAGTGATTGATATCAGTCTAAAATGATTACAAGGTCATTTCTGGGATTGCAGCAAACCAGTGAAGGGCATTGTCTACACATGTAAAAAAGATTATTTAACCTTCCCGATTAACCCAAGACAACAAGAGCTTGTACAGGAGGTCCCAACAGAACTCAGAACCACTTTAAAGCATTGCTGGCCTCACAGCTAGTTTTCAGAGACTGCATAAAAATTACATCCATATCTCAACTTCACTGCTGTTCTGGGGACTCCTGTAGAACTTCTGAAGATAGTTTCACATAAAGCCGGTCGTACACTATTTGATTTTTTCACTCCTTGCATGCAGCTACAGCTCACACTGTATGACAAAACCGCAGCATTTCGTTGTACAGTGTGAGTTCTCAGCACACGATGCCTTCTCGCTCTGATGCGATCTACCTGCTCACACTGCACGTCTAAAAACCACATCGGATTCAGCCCCAGAGAGAGATGGCACAGCTGGGACCCATCTATCCGGAAACCAAACGAGTAGAAGAGGAATATGAAGCTCACTAGAGTGAAACGCGCTGCCTTGGCGATTTAGCAATTTTGTGCTGAAAGCCCAAAAAAGAAAAGGCGGCGACGTATTTGGACAAAACATGGCTGAGCAAATGTGGCTACTACGGTCTGTCAATTTAACAGAAAAAACTCCATTTCAATCGTACCCCCGCCATGCTTCTGTGTTTACATATGAGACGACTTCACAATTCCTGATCTGGAGGTGGTTGTGATTGGCTGATCGGCCCTTGTGACGCACTGTACACTGCACTACGCATGATTAGGCTGAAAGTTGGCCCGATAAGGGCAAAAAATCGAGTGTAAGCTCGGCTTAAAAGAACTCCTTCCTGCAAGCAGGCGTCCAAATCTACTACAACACGTTGAATAAACCCCCATACGATTACGATTAGGATTAATAAAGTATTTAGTTGAAATGAAATCGAACTGGTAAAAAAGAATACAAAGGGCTGGTTTCACCTGCCTCCCAATATATACATATCATTTTAATGATCTCCAAGATTTCGAACTAAATATTCTTTGGAGTGAGGTGAAAAAGGAGGAACATCTTGGAAGGAGGATGTACGACATTTCAGAAAACAAACACCATGCTGTCAGTCAAACACTGGGATGGCATTGTCATAGTTTGGGGCTGTTTTACTGCTTTAGGACCTGGACAACTTGCTTCAATTGATTAAATCCCCATTCCTCCTCTCTACAAGGATAATCTAAATGTCCAATCATCATCGTATCTCTTTAGGCTGAAAAACACCTGGATGATACAGCAGATAAAAGATCCAAAGAACGTCGCTTAACTCAAATGGCCTAAAAAGCTACATGAAATGCAAAGTTGTGGGAACACATTCAACAGGTCCTCTAATGGGGCTGATCGGACATTGTTCTAAAAAGAAGAGTGGGAAACATTTCTCCAAAGACTTAGCGAGGGTTATTGCAAATGAAAGAGTGGTGCCAAGATACATCCTAGTTATCAGCTTGGGAGCGGAACTGGATAACTTTTCTGCCATAAATGACTAAATGAAAAAATTAGCATTTTTTTTCCTACTTTTTTGAATACTTAAATTGGTTTAATGACATGAGGCATTTAAGTTGCAGAGAAAACAAGATCAATAATCTGTAAGGGGGGACAAATATTCGCCTGTGCAGAACCGGAAGGGAGAACTACTAATTACACATTCGTGCAAAAAGCGAACAGATTGTGAAGATATTTTCTGACACACCTGCAGATAAATGTGTTCTTTAAGTTCTTATTTCATTGTTAGTCCAAAAACAGATAAGCATGCATCTCAACAAAACTCATTTTTTCTGTTCTCTTTCTGCCTCACCAGGTTTCAGATTCTTTGAACCTTCTGCGCAAATGTGCTCCGTCCTACCACAGAGGAGATCTGACCGAGGCCTGTTCAGAGAGACCCAAGCAAGGCGGCTGCTCCTCGGTTCCCTCCCGCTGTAAACAATCCCGTGTGGTGTTCCAAATCCTGCACTTCCTCGTTGACAAAGATTTCCTCGGCCCTCAGACTGTTGAATACCAAATACCGACGCTGAAATACAGCCTTCTGTTCTTACCTGTGCTGAAAGGAGAGCACATGATGGAGATCTATATGAATAGCCTTGAAGGAAGGGATCTGACGTACAAAAACACAACCATCACTGGGATAGACTTTGGTATCAAGAAGACGCTGTTCAGATATTACTTAGTGAAAGATTCGGTGTTCCCAGTCCTTGCTATCGTATCCTTCTTGTTCACAATGGTTTTATATCTCCAGTCCTTTTTCATTGTAGCATTATCTGTCCTGGCAATCACAGGCTCTCTCCTTACCTCGTATTTCTTCTATAAAGTAGTTTTTCGTCTGACTTTCTTCCCAGTTGTCAACCTGGCGGCAGCTCTGATCCTCTTAGGAAGTTGCTCCAATCAAGTTTTTATCTTTACAGACTTTTGGAATCTGCAACAAACACAAAACCCTTCAGCCTCTCTGGAGAAGAGAGTAAACAGAGCCCTACAGGAAATAGGCTATTTGATCCTAGCTTCAGGCCTGACCTCCAGTTCAGCATTTTTTTCCGGTTATCTAAGCAGCATCACAGCTATTAGATGTTTCTCTGTTTATCTTGGGACTGCTTCTTTCATCAGCTCTCTGCTGGCGTTAGTATGGCTGCCCTGTTCTTTCATCCTCCTAGAGCGCTCCAGGAAGGCCCCGGCTATGCCTGCGGCGGTGCAAACATGGAAGCCCTGCTGCTCCAACAATCCAGGAGGCTTCTGGGAAACAAGTTCCCGTAAGAAATGTATCTTCAGCGTCGTGCAGAGGCTGAAGGAACTAAAACGAGGCATTGCAGACACATCAAACCTGCTGTTTCTGAAGATCTTGCCCTGCGGAGTTGTAAAGTTTCGCTACATCTGGGTGTGCTGGTTCGCAGTGCTTGCCACTGGCGGCACGTATATGTCCTGCGTTGACCCTGGCATGACGTTACCCACACTCGACAGCTGGGTCACCCAGCTTTTCCGCTCCAGCCACCCTTTTGAGAGATACGACGCAGAATACCGTCACATGTTTATGTTTGAAAGGCAGCGGAATGGAGAAGACAAACCTGTTACTGTCCTGCTGGTTTGGGGCATCAAACCGACAGATAATGGGGATCACTTTAACCCACAGAGCAATGGCTCCCTGGTTTTTGACCCTGACTTTAACATGAGCAGGCCTGAAGCTCAGATCTGGCTTAGAGATCTGTGTGTAAGAGTCCAGAATCAAAGCTTTTACTCTGCTTATTCACCAGAAAGCAAAGATGTCACGACAGATAATATCTGCCTGGTAGAGCAGCTGGTGCGCTGGGTATCTCTCAGACGATGCTCAGGAAGCAGCGATGCCCTTCATCTTTGCTGTAACATCCCCTTTCCCTACCCTCCAAGCATTTTTGAAAGCTGTCTGAATATCATGCTGGCGGAGAAACATGCAGAGGGCCACCATCCAAGTGGTGGAGGGCTGTACTTTCAGCCGGGCGGGCGGGTCGCTGCCCTTGTTTTGACTTTCCAGACCACCCACCTCTATAGCTTTAACTTTAGCAGAACCAGTGGTTTTTACAGGGAAATATTAACGTGGTTCAACAGAGAAATAGCAGGAGCACCAAGAGGGCTGGAGAACGGCTGGTTCATCAGCCAGCTGTCTCTCTTTGATCTACAGCAGTCTCTAAGTTCAGAGACTCTGCTGGTTGCTGGCTTCTCAGTAGCTCTCACCTTTATTCTGCTGCTCATAACCACCTGGAATATTCCACTGAGTTTATATGCAACTGTTGCTGTTGGAGGGAGTGTGTTCGTCACCGTTGGCCTCCTCGTCCTTCTTGAGTGGCAGCTTAGTGGCGTCGAGGCTCTACTCATATCCTCGGCTGCAGGGTTGTCTGTTGACTTTGTTGTTAACTTTTCTGTGTCCTACAGCTTAGCTCCTCATTCGGATAAGATAGGAAAAGTGGCACACTCCACTAAAAGGATGGGATGCCCTGTAGCAATAGTTTCCGGAGCGTTTTTCTCCATGGGTATTGTCATGTTACCTGCCACTGCCTTACATTTAAGAAAAATTGGGATTTTCTTGTTCCTGGTGAAATGTGTGGCATGTGGATTCGCAACCTTCTTTTTTCAGTCGCTTTGCTGCTTCTGCGGGCCACGGAGGAACTGTGGAAGGATCACCCTGCCATGCTTTTCAGAGGACACAGACGGCGTGCTGACCTCCTGCTCCGAGCCCGGTCCCTCGCCGGCCTCGGCTGCCAACGGTGCCTTTGCCAGATCTAGAGAGAGGAGGAGTTATGACAAAGAGGCAGGTGGTTACCTCTACCCTGACCACCAGCGTCAGCACAGACACAAACAGAGCGGAGGAGGAGCCGATTTGCACAAGGGCGCAGAGCAGTACGAGCTGCAGCCTCTGGCTTACCGCCTCAGTGACAGCTTTGAGAACAGCACCTGCACCAGTAAGCTGTCCAACCGGCCCTCTGTGCTCTCAGATGAAATTGAGTTTTGTGGCATAGAGGCGAGCAAGAAGGATATGGAAAAGGGCAGTGAGGAAATGCGCAGTCATCAGATCTACCAATCAGCTATCCAAACATCATCTCCTTACAGAGAAAACACCCTTCGCCAAGCAGGCCTGGTGCAGGATGATGCGGCTACTGGAAATCTACTGTGCAAAACCTGCAGGGGTCAATCAGTTGGGGGGAAGCAGTGGAGCAATACATCTTACTCTTCATCGTCAAGCATTGAGGAAACCATCATTAGCCACACAATGGAGACCATTGACCAGCAGTCTTTGTGCAAATATAAAAATCCCACAAAGGAGGGTCGCTATCAGCACCTACAGTCTCAGAGCTCTTATGAAGGACTGGACGACTCCTGCGAAACACATCTGAGTGACATTGAAGTGGGGTCTTCAACCCCCCAGCAGCCCGATGGAGAGGAGGAGGTTCAGCTGCAGCCGGGACACCTCAACGGCAAGAGAGACACACTGAGGCTTTCACTGAAGGAAACGGTTTATGAGACTAAAGACCGCAGCAGTCGGAGTGAAGAAGTGGTCATCCTGCCCAACAGCAGACCGGACCTACCAGATGTCTGGATAAAGCGAGACGGACAGCGGGAGGATGCATGCTAAGAAAGTCGCTGCCGTAGCTCCTTAAGCTACATCTCAGTCCAAGGTGCTTAATTTGAAGACATCTGGTCTTTTTCTTGTTTCCTAAAGGCATTTCATCTCCCATTTCCTGTTCTGATCATGTGGTAGAAATGTCCAACTTATAAGACGCTGTTGGCAAAACCACTGAAACTGAACCTTATAGGTAAAATGATTCCCCCACTCATCCAAGGTTAGGATTCAATACTTCCTCTATGTTTTAAGGACTATTTTAAAGAAGCAATTTGCTCCTTGCTAATTTTGGAGAGAAAAGATGGTTGCTTTGAGACAGGAGAGGAAGGAGAGGAGAGGGTGGCCTCAAGTACTTACAAATCTATTAACAATTACGTGTTTAGTGTCACTGACTTTAACTTTATAAACAGGAGCTTCTGGTTCATGACTCAAACTAATCGCCTTCAGGAAACAGGAGAAAAAAATCTATCTATTAATACAGTTTAAATCTGTCGAGAAACTTTTTGCAAACACTGTGCATTTGTTGCTCTTAATTTATAAAACTTATAACTGTTTTTACAAAATGAATAGAAAAAAAACGTAAGCTGTTGGATTTATATTACATGAATAAGGAAATGGGCCAACTGTAAACATGAAGAAAGACATCATGTTTTATCTAATGTAGGTTTAAGGTTGTCTCTGAGCACTGGACCTCGTAGAAAATGCTCCAATCAAAGCCTGACTTTAAACCAAGTAGAGTTGAATAAAAAGGTACCAGTTTGCATCGGTTGAAATCAATGCTGTTGCATGTCATTATCACAAAAATCTCCAAATAACTGCAGCGGTTGCCTGCAGACTGTGTGCCTGAGGCTTTTGAACCTCAAAACCTAAAAAAGAAATGGATTTACAGACATTATGAGGAAACACCTGCAGCCTATTTTATTGGTTTTCTTAGCGGCATTGTTTGTTTCTCATTATGTTCATAAAAAACCATGAAGGTATTAAACAAAATTATATTTAAAACCGAAAAGATCTTAAAGTTTCATCTTTAAGCATCTTATTTTTTTACATAATCAAATATGAATCTACTTGAATATTGAATTTTCGACTTTCTTGCATAATGAAAGCTCCTTACTCATTTTATTTGGTTTGTATAGATAACTTAGAGGGTGGTTAAATGTCAAAGGGAATGTATAGTATCCTGAGCTGTACATTTAGAGTGTATTTACTGCTGAAAACTGTGCATCATTGCCAATTCTAGTATTAAAGTTTTTTTTTTTTTTTTTTTTTTATCATCCATGGGGTTTGGTTCCGTTGGATCCAAGCGTGAGCCAAGTTTTCTCTGGCTGTATGGCACATCAAGGAGCAGCGTTACCCCTTCCCCCACCTGTTGCTGCTCACTGTTGGTCAGCTGGCTGAAAACTATATTTACCTTGCTTATAAGGAAGACAAATAGAGCTGTCTAAGTGTAATATTCTTACAAAGAAATAATATTTGTGAAAAATCAGCATGTTTGTTAAGCAGCTGACTGTAACCTTGACCGGAGCAGACAGACTTATTGACAATATTGGTTTATTATTCTTCCAGTATTACTTCATAAAAAGCAATAATACTGATATACTATTCATAAAAAACTACATGATACTTTCCTTTGTCAAATAAGCTATTTATTTTATATCTTAAAATAATTAAATAACGACTCCTCATTTGTACGTTTTATAAGAAACTGCCATTTTTACTTAAAGTTATAATAAAAGCCATTTGTTAGTACAGAAGTAAACAGTCCAATGCAAACAAAGCTGGAGTAATAGATAGAAGAGGTGCTTGATGATAGAAAGTCGATGTTGGTCTTGGAGGTGGCTGATTCTTTGTTGCATATTTATGGGCTGTTTTATGTTTTATGTTGTATTTATTTTCCTAATGGTAGTTTACATGGAGAGATTTTACATTTGCAAACACTGAAGTGCTTTTGTTTTTTGTTTTGTTCAATGTAAATTAAGCCGATGCTGTCAGGTAGCTGATGCTGAACCAGATGACCGAAGGTGGGATTTCTGTTGGAGAAAACAAGCTCAGCGGATCAAACCTCTGAGTTTCTAAGCAATAGTTCACTGGAAAACAACAGGGTATCTAAATATCAAATGAGAGTCAATGAGAAATTATTATATAAAAAAACAACGATTTAATATTAGAAGAAAGTTGTATTTAGATTGATTATTGATGAACGATCGTCACTTTAATTGTGCAGTGTTTTCGGATGAGTACCAGTGTATCACTCTGTGTTCTCAGATGTTTATTGTTTGCCTACGATGTGTCAGTGTCAAAAAAAAATAATAAACTCTCATCTTCTAAACTACTCTATTTCCCCAACAATTATGAGATAAATCTGTTTCCACTTGAAATTTGACACGTATTATAACATTTTAAGGAATCCCAGTATGTCTGAGCCTATCTATAATGTTAAACATTAAAATATATACAGTTTAATACATAGCCTGTATTTATGTGTTTGATGTGATTAAGTATTTGCACTTCTTACAGTTTGCTTTTGTCCAACAATTAAGTTTCATCCAGCAGGTTTTATCATTAAAGATAATCTGAGTTAAAGTCAAATGCAGATTTTAAAAGCTGGCCTCATTTAATAACTGGAACCACTGAAACCAGGCAGGCCCAATGTGAAAATGCAGCTGTGATCTAAACCCCCTCCAGTTTAAACCGTCAGAGATCTACTCAAAATGGGCCGGCCAATCATGTTGCAGTATGATGGTTTAAGGTGGGACATACAGTTGGGATTTCATCATTGAAAAAGGAACAGCAACAGGGTGGAATCTAAATGTTGTTTATAATCATTTTTAGCATGGTTGACCAAAACCAAACTGTGAATGTATGATCAGGTTGAATTGTCTCTGTAAATAGACATGTTTTGAATTGGCGCCAAATAAAGTGAATCAAATTGAGGGCGGGCTCTGGGAGTGTTTTCACCTAATCAGCTCTTAAGGTTCTGCTGAACGTTCCTCCTTCCTCTGACAGATCTAATGGGGCCAGTCCCAGATTAACAATTCATAGAAAAAAAAATCTTAGTTTATCATTCCATTTTACCAGGTTAGGGTTTTCCAGCATGATATCGCTGCATAGGATCATGTATAAACTGCATTGATTAAAAATCTTAAAATCGCTCATTTAGACGCAGACTTCCTGTGCTTTGGGTTTTCCTGCTGCTAATCGGAGAAATGTGTCTTTAAAAAAACCAGACAGCTAATCCAAGGAAACTAAAGTCTTCAATGCAGTCGATGTTCTTATTTCCTATGTGACCTCCTGGATAAGCTCTCTTGGAGTCAATCCAGTAGGCAAGCCGCTCCTGGGAGGGTTCATTATTATACGATGTTTTCACCAGTACCTTGGAATTGGCTTTTTAACCCTTCCTACATATATGAACAGTCGTGTTTCCCACCAGCCAGATTTGGCTTTTTTAGATTTTTTTAAATCCCATCTCATGTTGTCAGAAAAGTGCTATATAAGCAATTTTCTTTAAGTTCTGCAATGACAAGACACAAGTATGAATAACATTTAAAATACAACAAATCTGTAAGGGGGCAAATACTTTTTTTTTAGATCAGCAATGTGCACAATTTGGGCCATTTCTGCATATAACATTACAATGCTCTTACATAGAATAAAAAATTAACAATCCACCTGTTTTCTATCTTATGCATGAAAGAGCCCAGGTTCTGCACATAGCATTTGGAAGCTCAGAGCATTGTGAGCTTCTAAAGTTTGGGTATTTTCTATCTGATACATGCTTCAAATGTCTCTTAACTGGTTGTTTGTTGGATTCAAAGTGTGTGCTTTGTACAACATAAAATAAGATGCATTTATGTTACTTTAAACGATGCAGACTGTAAAAAAAACTGAGGTGATAAAGTTGATTTTAATGTGGTTCAGCATGAAACCTTTGAGGGATTTCCATAACATGTGTTCAGATGTGTGACTAAAGTTTTTTTTTAAAGCTTTCATTCTGAATTAGTCAGAATAACCTGCCTTAAACAGAAGAAAGAACAATCAGGCTATTTACTGTCATGGAAAGGAAACCTCAGCAGCACCATCACATCCAGCTGTCTGTTGTCAACTTCTCACAAAAAGGAAATAAAATGTATTTTCCTGGAGCAAACTGTTTTTTTCTAATGTTTCCTACAGATGCATTTTAGTCTTTGATTGTGATATATACTGGAGGAAAATGGAAGCAAAGAAGGAAGAAAGGAAGCAACAATTGGCAAGAGAACAGAATAAGATACACAGAGACGAAAAGTAGCAAGAAAGGAAATAAAGGAATAAAGGGGAAAGAAAGCGTAATGAAGAGGGATAGGAAATAAGGGAGAAAAAAAGGAAAAGAAGGTGGGAAGGAAGGTATTGAGAGTAATCTGCAAAATCCTGAAACCAAATTGCATTTATTTTTTCATAAACCTGAAATAAAACACACATTTCTAGGCAAGAAATTTAAGATTTAAGTTTGCAGACAGACTGGGGCCTTTAAAGTTGATCTTTTAGTACAACAGTTCTCAAAGTAAATATACACCCCCAAACCTGTAATTCATTTTAACTCCACTTCTTCAAATAACTACAGTAAGTAATAAATTAAGAAAAATAAAACAGGAACCTTGAAGATAAAACTCAGGATTTGTGATCAGAAAAACAAATAATAAAAAGGAGACAGGAACAGATCAGCTGAAACCGGTGTCCTGCCAGTCCTCTTTGGCCCAGTCTGGCAACTGTGTGGAATATTCAAAGTCTGGTCCTTTATAGCGTAAAGCATGCAGATACATGACGAGCTCCTCCTTCGTGGGGTCCGGACGCACCAGCTTACATTCACTGCACAGGTGGTCTCGGGTTCCTGGAGGAGTTTTCTGAGTAGAATCTGCTGCTTTGCTTTGGTTCCCGACTATATCTGCTGTTTCAAGGCTCTGAGATTCTTCTAAAGAGGCTTTGCTGGAGATTTCTTTCTCAGATGAATTCTCTGCTTGAGTCAAGTCTGTTTTCTCAACCTTCTCTGCTTCCCTTTGGACCCCGACACAGTCCCCCATTAGATCTAGCAGGTGTAAATCTTCTTGGGAGCGATGTTCTTCCACCAAAGCCTGCAGCAGCTCCTCGTCACTTTTCCCAACCAGCCCCCCCTTGCCCCTGTGAGGACCCCAGGCGTGGGACCCATAGATGGGATCGTTGAGGATAGGAAAGCCCAGGTACTGCAGGTGGACCCTGATCTGGTGGGTGCGGCCAGTGAGCGGTAGACAGCGGACTACGCTGGTTTTTCCATTAAAGCTGAGCCTCTGGAACACGGTTCTGCACTCCTTTCCCTTCGGATCGACCCGACAGAGGCCGATCTTAAAAGAGACGACCAGGATGGGTTCCTCACAGATCAGCTCGCCTTCAGGGAACTCTCCCTCCACTCGACACACGTACTCCTTCTCAAGCTAAAATAAGAACAAAAATCTCAGTGAACGCCAAGAACAGCTCAGAGAAGCTTTATTAAAATTCCATCCTCAACATACCTGTCTGTCTCTCACCATCTGGTCTAGTTTCTTGGATTTCTCCAGCGTCCTGGCAAACAGCAGGACTCCAGAGGTGAGCCTGTCCAGCCTGTGGACGGTGTGGAGCTCAGAGACGCCGTGCTCTTTACCCAGGATGAAAATCACAGTGTTGTGGCGGAAACGACCGCAGGGATGGACGGGGATAGAGGCCGGCTTGTCAACTACAAGCACCTCCCCATCGTCCACCAGGATCTCCAGGGGCGTGCCAATAACAGGAGGCTCATGGCGGTGCACAGTGTTCCTCATGTGGTCGTTATTCTACAGAGAATCAGAGTGAAAATAAACACTGGATCACTCACTATAACATTTAGAGACATTTCTTTCTCCTTTTTTCTGATCAATTATACATATTTATCCATGCAATTATCCAACAAAACTATTTTCTATTTCTGAAGGGTTTATTAGACTTTTTGTACATGCAGGGTGTACATAAAATGAAATTTCATTCAGTACAGCTCTCAAGACATTTCTATTTCTTAAGTGCAGCAGTGATCAAGTATAAACATAAGACTGGTATATAATTTAAAGTTTTTCCAACATTCAGCGTTTTTTGTTTTTCCCCATTTTATGCAACATTAAGCAGTCTAATGGCTGTGGGGAAGAAGCTGTTTAGGATTCTGCTAAAAATGCATCAGATGCTTCGAAACCTCTTCCCAGAGGGCAGCAGGGAGAACAGTCCATGGTGGGGGTGTGAGGGGTCATTTATGATGTTACGGGCTCAGGACACGCAGCGCTGGGATGAAACGTCTTTTATGGAGGGAAGAGGAGCCCCCATGATCCTCTCTCCTGTTCTCTCTACTCCCCTCACCTTCTTCAAGTCTGAGGCAGCTGGTCAGAATGCCCTCTATGGTGCTTCTGTAGAAGGTGGTGAGGATGGGTGGGGGCAGGTGGGCTCTCCTTAACCTCCTCAGGAAGTAAATACGCTTTTGTGCCCTTTTGACCAGTGAGGATGTCTGTGATGTGCACCCCCAGGACATTAGAGCTTTCCAGATTATTTGGATTTAAATATGATAAAAAAGCCTGCTTAAAATGCAAACTTGGTTTGGAAACTGGGTTAAAAACATCTTAGATTGAATGAGAATAACACCAGCTGAGTATTTTTATATAGAAGTTGTCCGATTAGAAAAAAAACACAGCATATCACCTGGAGCATAACAGCATTAAAGGAGTAAAGGAGAAATAACACGAGCTGCACCATGGAAGTCATTTGTCCAGATAGAGGCAGAGCTGAAATCAGCCTTTCTTTCATGTCATCATATCCAGATATTAAAGGTTAAATAACATCAGTAAACTGAATTAAGTAATTAAACATATGGAGAAGTATTAAACACAGAGTGCAAAACAACAATTGATCATTTCTATGACAGGTTTAAATTTAAAGTCCTAAAATTAGATCCAATTCATCACATTGATGGTTTACCGCATCCCCTGTGCTGGATGAGCTGTTTGTTGCATCATCACAAGTTTTGGCCGTGTTATTTCCATGTTAAATGCCTATCAGCTGAAAAAAATATACTCTTATTAACTGAGACACACCTTTTGTGATCTCTGGTTTGTTATTTGGTTTAAAGCTGTTAAGGGCTGCTGTAGGGCGGAGTCATTGAGCCTGGCAGCCACTGAATATGGGGCAGGCATTTATCTTAAAGTTTATCGTTATTGTAATCAAATTCTCATCATAAGAATTTGATTTATTTTATAAATGATAAATAATGATAGAGGATTGACGGTGACCCCCTCCTGGAGAGAAATATCGGCTGTGCTGCTGCTACCAACACCTCTGTTTATAGATGTTGGAGATCGGACTGTTTTTTCAGTGTAGTCCTGTTTCTCTGACTGTGACTAACTGGATGTTTCTTCATCCTCTGACGTCCTTTTGTATCTCTGCTTCTTTCTGTGTGTCTGCTTCTGTCTCCTTCAACCCCAGTCAGCCTCGGCAGATGGCCGCTCATACTGAGGCGACATTCACAATAGAGGCCTTGATGCTCAATTCTGATTTTTTTGAGAAATCTGATTTCTTTGTGCTACGACATTTCCAAATATATGCGACTTCTATGTGATCTCCTGTGTGAACTGCAGTCATACTACGCAAGTGTCCCGCATGCGCAGTAGAGGACACAACGACGTCACAGGTCAGCGTGCTCTGAGTGCATCTAGTGATCTCCCCAACCATAAAAACTAATCTTTTAAAGATAGTTAAGCATAAATACTGCTCTCCGCATCATCGTCTTCCATGGTTGTTGTTTTTCTTGTCGCTTATCATAGCAAGACCCAGAGTAGTGACCTTTGTCGGGTATTAATGGCGTTCAGGTCAGACACAGGTCGCATTTAAAAAGCTCAGATTCGTATCGGATTCAGGACCGCATAGCCAAGCAGCCTGGGTCACATTGGAAAAACTCATCTGTGTTTTTCAGACTGCCAAGAAAAGATCAGATACAGGTCGGATATGGGCCAAAAAAAAATCGGATCTGAATGTAGCCTGAGCCTGGTTCTTGAGGAGGTTTCTTCCTGTTAAAACTGAGTATTCCTCTCCACTGTCGCTACAAGCATGCTTAGTGTGAGGGATTGCCTGCAATCAACTGGTTTTCCTTAGATAGAAAACTTTGAATCAATGTGACTGTATGATCTGGTTAAATTGTAAAGTGCTTTGAGATAACATGTGCTGTGAATTGGCGCTATATAAATAAAATGAATTGAACGACTTTTGTTATCGCGATAGTACCACAAAATATCGTGATAAGATTTAAAGTCTATACCTCCCAGCCCTGCTCAATAAATGTCAGGGGGTTAGAGAGAGAAAAAACAAACATATTTATGGCTTCATCAGGCAGACACGTGACTAATATGATGGAGTAACATGGAGCTAAAGTGAGAAAGTGAAGCACTGACCCTGAGCACCACGGACAGGTCCTCCACCGGGGTCTCGTTGAGCCGAATGCGGCCCTCTTTAGCTGCCCTCTCATAGTACTCTATGGACTCCGCTCTGAACTCGCTCTTGAAAACCTCCAGGAGGCTCTTACCGATCCACCTGCCTTTGCAGTAGGTTTTGAAGTCAAAGTAATAAGGAAAAACTTTCCGCAGGCCGCCTTCGAAGTAGTAGGACGTTTCTTTGAAATGCTCCTGGCTGAAGCTGATCCCCGGGTTACGTTTCTGGGGCGGTGGGATGTACCTCTCCCCGGGACGGAGCTTCTTCCCTCCCGCTCCTCTTCGCCTCTTCCCTCGGCCGCCTGTCTCCGGTGGGTCGGCCTCTTCATGTTTGCGTTTCCCGGTGTTTGCGTCCTCTGTCTCCGCGGTGTCCCCCACGGACGCTGCTTCAGGGACTGTTTCCGGTTGCTCCATCGTTTCTGTCCCCCGTCGAGACCACAGATGAATAAACTTTCCGCTCAAAGTTCTGATAATGTCACGAGAAGGAATAAAGCAACAAACAAAACCCGTGAGGTGACTTTTGGGAACCGGGAACAGAGACAACAACAGAGAACTTCTAGCTGATCCACGCACATGCATTGCTAGCGTGGACGCACAGTGATGACGTCGTTATATGCGCGAGTTGTAGTTCCGTCAGATTTATGAACGTAAAATGTTTGACATATAAAATTGTTTAAACGGTTTATTTGCTGTTAGTATATGTTTAATTTTATTTTGGTGAATATGACTTTGATCAAAAACAGCTCATTTGTTTGAATTAATCATGCTAATTTGCAAATTCAATTCAGTTTATTTCTATAGTGCCAATTCATAACAGTTTACCAGATTATACAGTCAAATTTATTCAAAAATTTCTATCTAAGGTAAACCAGTTGACTCAAAGGAATTCCCTCACATTATGCATGCTTTTAGCAACAGTGGAGATGAAAAACTCCCCTTTAACAGGAAGAAACCTCCAAATACTGCCACATTATGTCTTTGTGTCAGTATTAAACTTTTAGCAAGATCCCAGCAACCAAACAGGAAACAAAGCAAAAACATGCAATACTAAATAAAATGTAAATTAAACAAGGTCTCTTTTGTGTATAATAAAAAAAAAAAAAATCAGCATTATAAGAGCATCTCAAAACTATTGGTATTGACATTTAAGTGCTGGGAATTTTAAAAGAAGCACAAAAAGTTTTTTCAATTCAGTTTATTTATATGGTGCCGATTCTCAACACATGGATCATCCAGTCAAATTGATTCAAAGTTTTCCATCTAAGGAAAACCAGTTGATTGCATTGACTCATTGACTCAAAGGCTTTCCCTCACACTAAGCATGCTGGTAGTGACAGTGGAGAGGAAAAACTCTCTTTTAACAGGAAGAAACCTCCATCTGCCGAGGCCGACTGGGGTTCAAGGAGACAGAAGCAGAGATACAAAAAGCAGCTGTAAAAGGTGGCCCCGTCCAGGAAACACACAGTCAGGCAGACGAGCTCCGAGCCAGCTCCAAAGGAAAATAAAAGATGTCTTTTTATAACCCCGGACCTTTTTTGTGTTTTTACTAGGCCTACTAGTTTAATAAAAAAAATATCTAATGTTATTAAAAACAGAAACAGTTATAACAAAGAATATTAGAAATAATCATTATTGTTATTATCATGTAATATTTTCAATGAAGAGAGATGTCAATTAAAAATAGCTTTTTTTTTTTTTCGTTTTATTAAGAAATATGATTTATACACTTCATTCCAATATTTCTATTGTTTAAAATCAACCGTTTATGGCACATAATTCTCTTCACAAGCCATTTCTGACGGTCATTCCAAAAAGTAGGCACACACCTGCTTTCTGCAAAATAGATCATATTAACATGCAAAGAGTTTCTAATTACAGTATTTTTTATAATGCTCTGAGTTTGTCACTTTTCTAGAATTTACAGTTTACTGTTTAACAAGCATCACAATAAATAAACCCCCTTCTTTCACATCAGTGTGACTGATTAGCTCAGTTTAAAAACTTTACAAGGAGGTTAACCAGTAAAATGGTGATCTCTTATTCTATCACTTATTAATTTAAACAATCTGTCCAGGTGAAGAGAGCATGATCCTCCTTCTTCGTTGCTAGGTGCAAACCCAGTGGAGAAAACGATAGCAAATACAGGAACTGAGATAGACTGTGAGGAGAACTACTGGAGCCCAGGGATGCAGCAGCAACGCCACCTCCTGCAGGAGCAACCAAACTGCAATCAGAGTTCATCTCTAGGGGAAGAAGAAAGGGTCACGCATGGTGGTGAATCGCTCACTGTTGGTTTCAGAATTTGAAGCAGAGGCTTTTTTCTTACCCTGGCCACTGGTGTCTTTTGTCAGTCAAGGGGACGTAAATGACTCCCATCAACGCCTTCTTCAGGAAGGTGCCATCACTTTGTCGATCGTATTGCTCCAGCACCTGACTGCCACCTTCAGGGCCCACAGGAAGAACCAGTCGGCCGCCTGGCTTCAGCTGCTCCAACAGCTTTTGTAAAAGGAAAAAATGGCGTTAAAACAAAAAACACCCCAAATTTCATCTTTCAAACACATTTTATTTCCATCTTTAATCACCAAGAACATCCCTAAACAAAAAAAACCCTCTCAGATAAGCCAAACAATAACACATCTCACAGAATGTGTCAAAGTATCCATATATTAATGACTATATGTTTGTGCTTTTACAAATTAAAGCTTTTTAAAGTAAACCATCATAATTTAACTTTAGATTCATTAAACTCTACAATGTTAGCAGATTTCTTTAGTACAAACAGTAATTTCACAAGGCTTTGATTTTATTAGAGCATTGTGAAAAAAAACCCACATTTTTATCTTTATCTTTTATCTTTTACTTTTATCTACAGTAATAGTATTATTATTCCCTTTTCTATATTTAAACAACATTCACCTGATTCCTGAGCATTTCCCTCATTGACCATTTTTTAATTTCTCTGATTTAATCCAAATAAAGAAACAATAATAATCTTTAATTAACAGCTGTTGTGCTAAATGTTCAATTTTAGTGGCTTAAATCATGAATAAATAGCTCTTAAAATAATTAAAAATCTCTGTAAATCAGCATATTGTCTAATTAATTTCTATGAGTGAATTAATGGTCTTTTTTTTTAATGGAGCTGGAAGAATGCACCTTCCAGAACTGTTTTAGGCAGATTATCAGAATAATAAAAATAATTTCTACGATTAAAAAAACAAAAAAACAAAAAAACATCTGAAACTAATACCTGCTATTTACCTTTCTAGAAAGTAGTATCGAAATCCCTTTAAATGTTATTTCTCTTTTTATTTGCATCTTTAGCCAATGCAATACATTTTTGGAATCCTTACTAAACTAAGTGAGGAGTCGTTAATCAAATAAAATGTCAAATAGTTTTTCTTTACTGTATGGAAATACCTTGTTTTAAATGTATATTCATGTAACATAAAATTAACAAGAAATGTAAAAATACATTACAGCTGAGTCAGGGAATCATTTATTATAAAATAGTTAAATATGATCCAACTTACAGTCTTGGGAACAGTAGCTGCAGCTGCACCAACATGAATGGCGTCATACGGTGCTCCATCTGGATACCCATGTCTTCCATCCCCAACTGTGAACAGATGGGATTATGACACTTGCAGCAAAGCAGTTTTATTAGGAAATTTAAGACAAATGAAAATCAAAGTATTAAAGTTTCCCGACCCACCTACAAATCTTACTCGTCCAGATGAAAGTAATTCTGGGTCGTCACTTTGCACATTTTTTATCGACTTCTGAACAAGTTCATCAATGTGTTCGATGCCAACCACCCTACCGCTGGGTCCCGTCTACCCTCCACAGAAGAAAAATATCTGTTACTTTCAGTTGTTCTGTGAACTTCCCTCATCTAAACAGTTTATATGTCAAACATACCATTCTTGCAAAACAGGCAGTAAGATAGCCGCTTCCTGAGCCGACATCCAATGCAGACGCCCCTTCAATTAGTTTATCGCTAAGCAGCTCCAGAGCATGTGCATGCTGGCGACAGAAACACGTTTCATTTTACGTTTGCATGTCCAGAAATGACAAACTTCCTAACTCTGTGTGTATCTCAGGTGCTTCCAGTCCAGCTCAGTCAGTCTTACCATGTGTGGAGCACTGATGGTCGCCTTGTAGCCTGCAAGAAGTAAACACATCATCAAGTGTTGCATAATGTTCTCAGCGTTTGGTGCAAATGTGTTCACTAATAATTCTTCACTTTATCTTCATGATGCACCGCTAGAACTTCAGAAATAAATCTGTTTTATTTCTAACAAAAGGCAACAATTAAAAAGGAAAAATAAGAGTGTAAAAGTTCCCATATGCATGCTTCAGGCGGTTTTGGTAAAACGCTATGGCTCCGTTTACATTGCAGGCAAATCGACCCCCTCTCTCACACTCAACTTTCCTGTCAGCCTACTCCTGAAAAAACAAGCCACTAGTGCTGTAAAAAACTCAAAAAGTAGAACATAAAATCAATCCCTGATGCAGGGGTTGCCACAGAAAGTCATTAAAAATTGAAGATGGACTTGGCAGGGACCCTATCCTGAATAGGCCCAGGCTTCGAACCCAGGTCCCCTGTATGAGAGACGTGGACCTGCTCCCCATCCCTTTGGTAGAGCAAACAGCTAATGACTGTCCATGTGCAGGACTCTGTTAATGCTTAGTTTTTTTTAACATATCACCAGAATGATTGACAATTAGGAGGACCGCTTATTTTGATTGTCCATCTGGAAAAAGAACATATTTCACTCTACCTTTACGACGAAGTGGGAGTCAGTGCTGTCTGAATAAGGCTGGAAGTTAGAAAGGAGTTAGGATGTGATCTAAAGCAGCTAATAACAAGCCATCATGCGCCAAAAGGTCACTTTTTCTTAACTCTCCTGTTGGCAATCTCCCACAGCAGCCCCAACGCTGCAATCATTACACAATAAAAGTCACCTTTTCACTAACCGACTCAGCCAGATGGATTTGCTCCGCATATCCATCTGGAAACCTTCCGTTGAAGTAATTTTGGGAAGGGGCGAAAATACTGGTTAGCTGATGGCCTATGTTGGTGATAGAGAGGCCAAATAAACCAATCAGATCAACGAAGCATATGACTTAATAACAGACCGACGACGAAAACACAACCACAAGCCAGGCTACTCTTGCCGAAACCAGTCGGGAGAAGAGCAAAAACAT
>NW_015150640.1:891145-905000 GCF_000732505.1 Cyprinodon variegatus | reverse complement strand
TTTAGTGGTCAATAGGAAGGGTACACCTGGAAAGATTCCCAAACCATCACAAGACAAAAAAAAGTAATAATTCTCATAAGGCTGGATAAATTAGAGATAGCAATTAATCCAGTAATTTTTTTGTTTGTTTTGTTTTTTATTTTCTAATCTAATTGAATGAGAATCTAAATTTGAGGTTTGAAATACCTTTAAGCCATAATCATCAAACTTGACAAACTCATGTGACACATTTTCTGTTGAAACTGTCCTCTTAAAGAGTATTGCTCACATCATTCACCCTCAGATTTGCAACATGGGCAGGTTTAGATGGGGGCCAACAGGTGCCAGTGCCCCTGTAGAACTGCTCCCAGCCCCATCTATCTCCCATGTATTGAAAACATAAACTAAAAAATTGAAATATAATTAAGTGCATTTTTTTTTATAATTTTAGTTTCCCTTGATTTTAACATGCAAGTTAGAGAATTTGCCAATAGAGATTATATATGTTTAAAATAAGAAAAAACAAACAAAACAACTCCATTAAAAAAGTATTTATCTTATTTTTAAGAGCAAGATTACTCATTCCTTTTTCATATCTTCATTAAATGCTCAAATTAAGGACAATTTAACCAAATGTACTATTTTGCTTTTACAGTTAACTTCAACAGTAATTAGAAAATGCAGTTAGCTTGAAGTTTCAGTCGTACAAAGATAGGATCAAATATTTCATTTGTTAGTCTGCAACCTTGACTCCGTAGCTCAATAAATCTAATAAATGAGGAACTCTTCCCAGGTTTGTTTAGTTATTCCTTTGTTCTGGACCACCATGAAAAACACTGGCACCCCCCTGGTCCCCCTTGCAAATATACCCTAGAACCACCACTGATTTGCACGATTCATGCACACATATCACATTCAGATTAACCTGAAAACTTTCTCAACGACCCCTCACGATGAGCCACATACATTCCAAGGTGAACAAAGACTTAAAATGATTGAACATGTTATGAGTTTTAGATTTAACTTGGTCATAAAAATACATTTTATATTAATTTATAATTTACTGAGATGGACCAGTGTATTTAACAAAGTTAAAGCAAAGCGATTACCTATTGTCTGTGGAGAGTCTGCATAAGGGTAGTCCTTGGAGTAAAGTCCTCTGTCAGTGGCCAGCATTGCATCGAATACTCTGTCGCTCTTGATGACCCTGTGATCTGAAGGAAAGGAGGGTGAGACAATAGGAAAGCAAACGGGAAAATAGGAAAGGTTGAAACAGCAGCATGTATAACAATAGTAGTGTTTTCCTGTAAAGAGGAAAAAAAGCACCCTTGAGGAACTCCGAGGATGCAGGTTCAATCCCTGCTCAGGCTTGCAACAATTTGCTTACTTTGTACCAATTATATCCTAATTTCTTCATCAATTACATCTGTTGAGTAATAAATTATTGTAATAAAGTGCACGAAGAGAATTTACAGGACCTCAGATTATTTATTTGACTGTTAATTATGATAGGATTTTCTTCATATGTGTTAAAATGGGAGGTATTCATGAGGGCTACTTGAGTAAAGATGTAATTCATTGACACCTTACAAAACAGGACATAGCTTTGAAACAAGAACTTAATTTGAATTCAACTAACTTTTTTTATTTTTAACGTACCAATAATGTACATAGTTTAAAAAAATTTACCTAGTTCTGCATACATAGTAGGACCTGAGGTTAAAGGATATAGCATCAGTGTTTGCTCTAAATTATATAACCAAAATGCTATAATAATGTTATAATAATTAAAATAATTCTATAATAATTAAAAATACATCTAAATTATTTTTGTTTATTTTTGTTTCTGATAGGATTACTGTATTTGTGTGTCTGGTTATTAAAATATTTTGAGTCTTTTCTAGAAATCAACACAATATTTTGCTTTTACCTCAAGAAATTCTTCTTGTACACAGATACATTTTTAACGGCAGATGTTTGTGGAGTGTAAATTCTTTTCACCAAGCAATTTTGTTATTATCGTTTTAAAAAAGAAAAATAAATGATAAAACACACAGAAATCTATAGAACTAGTAAATATATTTCTCAATGAAGAAATGTAAAAATGGACTGGTCACAACTCCAGTAATAGGCAGGCTGTAACCAGAGTAGAAAAAGAAGTGGGAGGCCACGTTGCACAACTGAGCAAGAAGATAAGGACATTAGGGTCTCTAGTTTGACGCCTCACAGGTCCCCAACTGGCATCTTCATTAAATAGTACCCACAGTAGCCTGTTTGTGCTGTCCTCTGAAGGGGGTAGTACACACTGTTGTAGGAAATCTTCAGTTCCTTAGCAATTTCTCGCATGCAATAGCCTTCACTTCTAAGAACAAGAATAGACTGTCGAGTTTCAGATGAAAGTTCTCTTTTTCTGGCCATTTTGAGCGTTTAATTGACCCAACAAATGTGATGCTCCAGAAACTCAATCTGCTCAAAGGAAGGTCAGTTTTGTAGCTTCTGTAACGAGCTAAACTGTTTTCAGATGTGTGAACATGATTGCACAAGGGTTTTCTAATCATCAATTAGCCTTCTGAGCCAATGAGCAAACACATTGTACCATTTGAACACTGGAGTGATAGGTGCTGTAAATATACACCTATGTAGATATTGCACCAAAAACCAGACATTTGCAGCTAGAATAATCATTTACCACAATAGCAATGTATAGTATTTCTTTAAAGTTAAGACTAGTTTAAAGTTATCTTCATTGAAAAGTACAGTGCTTTTCCTTAAAAAATAAGGACATTTCAATGTGGCCCCAAACTTTTGAACGGTAGTGTGTGTGTGTGTGTATATATATATATATATATATATATATATATATATATATATATATACATCAGAGAGAGAGAAACAACGCACAGACTTTTCATCGTTTTGCCCTCGTTCCTTCTCTAACCCCATCGATCCTTTACCTCTGAGTCTACTGATGAGGTCTGGGTGCGTTTTTCCGCTTGACATCCACGCCATGGTGCGGGACAGCAGGACACCCATCGGGACCGCCACTGCTGCCAAACGCAGGACAGCTTTCATCTCCCAGATCTCCTGCAGGAACACATTTGGAAATCGCTGCAGTCACACAGCTTTACTCACTGAAAGCGCCAATAAAGAAGGTGCAGAAACAGTCTGTTTGCGGTATTCTCAGTCAGCCTAAACCAAAGAATATTAATACAACCTTAATGCAACTGACTGCTAGCGAGCGATTAAATTAGAGCTAAACTTTACAGCAAAATTGTGGAATGACAGTACTATTAAGGAAATAATATGTTCCGTTAAGTTTAAGGTGTATTGTAAGTAAATTAGGTATGAACAATTGTTTACCTTGGAAGTTGGTCACCGTCACTTTAAAGTGAGACGCACTTCCTGACAGTGATCTGACGTGAAGTAGCCTTTATCCAATAGGAGCTGAAGCACACAGGCGTCCTCCATACTGGCTTTGTTACCCAATAGAAAAGCGATATATTGCATCGTCCACCATGTTGTGAGTGGCAACCTTCACGCTCAGAGGTCCGCTTGGAACTTTGGTTTTCTGTTGTAATAATAATAATATAATCATATTTTTTTTTTTTTTGGAGTAAAGATAACTAAAATAAATTATGCAACTAACAGAAAAATGCATGGTGTAAAAATCAGCCTATATTTACCTAAATAATCAAATCAGCGTTGTATTTAGTTTGATCTTATTTTCTTCAAAAATAATTCTAAATCAATTAAAATCAGTAATTAAGAAAAAGATGGTTAATGTTAGACCAACTTAAGAAACAGCCTTAGACTATTGAACATTGCACAGCTTTGCACTTTTAATTTTATGAACTATTTTTCTGCTTTTCGGTGTCTATTATCACTTGCCCTACTTGGTAATGGTTGTTTTGTATGAACAGTTTTAAAAAATACATTTCTAGATGTATGGTTTACTCTACCTATATCTAGATGGTGATATGTTCAGTTATTCTGATGTAAAGCTCCATTGCATGGTTGCATTGTCTGTATGAAATGCAGGTGTTTAAAGGATAAACAAGGTAAAGGTTTTTATTTTCGTTATTAATTGTGGTTTTAATGTATGTTTAGAGCAACAAAATGCCTTTAGCTTCGTATTTCTCGCCGCCATTACATGAATGTTAACCTCTTGAAATGTAAACTTGTAAATATTACAATTGACTCTCCCAATATGGCGGAGATATTGACGTACGAGCTGGAACCTCGGGTTGTTCGAACGTTTGTTTTACGTAATGTGTAATTCTCCAATGAAATCCCAAGAACATTTGATTGACGGCTGTGACGGCCAATCAGATTCTACCTGTGATTTAAAGAATCGGTTGGACGGCACAGTTAGCTGCTAAAGCTAAACTTCATTTTTTTTAACTTCATAAATCATCATAAATAGACATCAACCACTTAATATCTACAGGTAAGACGCGTTCCTTAACGCTACTTCATTTATGTTGCAGCAGCGCTAATTAGTTTGAAGAACAGCTCAGATGCAAAAGCATCCATGGAGGTTAGACTCCTAAACAGCTACACTCGTCGGTTCCCTTATTAAAGGGAAGTTCTGATCTAATACTGATCTCTGTCTAGTGGCCTGACTGGACCAGGATGGTTGACGACTTCGACGATCAGGAAGTTCAGTCTAGTGGAGAGCTGTGGTCCAAGATCTGCTCCAGTCTGCCGGAAGTCCAGGCTCTTGAAAGCACCCCGGACTTCACAGACTCATTCCATCCAGCAGCCCACCCTGAAGTCCAGGCCAGCGCACAAGTGAATGGGACCAACACCGGTTCTCCCAGCGCCCAGTGGGCACCCATGGACGACTCTGAGTCTTACTTAGCCAGTTTAGGTAATTTCTATGGCACACTTCACCTAAAACAGCATTAAGACCTTACAAATAATAACAAGAACTCATGTGGAGGTTAAATTTAAAGTAATGATTCAAAAGAAGAATTTATGCACTGTTTAGACTGAAGCTTGTTTAGAGTTTAAAGTAGTAGGGAAGTCATATTTAAATGTCAAATCATTCTGGCTTAAACATGTATATAAAGGGCAGATTATACTTCTGCAACCGCACACATCAAATGTCGCTTTGGTTGGGTCGCAAACCAGTTTTGCTGGTATGCTTTTGCACCGTTGGTCTGGAACTTCTAGGGACGCACAGCAGTTTCCCGCCAAAGCGCAAGGGGGAGCCTGTTCGAGAACTCTTGGGAACTTCGGCGGATGGTCACGAGAAATTCTGCGGCGCCGGCGGGAGTGAAACCTTTCGTCGTACTTGACCCTCGGTTTTTAAAAATGGCGCTTTGGCACCGAATCCAAAAGGACAACCACACAGACAGCCGCAAAGGCATACCCAGGACCAATCACAGCAGCTTTTTGTCTGTGCACTTCCGCTCGAGGTCTGCGTGGATTTGCGACTGTCCGAAGTATAGTCAGGTTTTTTGAGGTGCGCAACGACGGTTGCAGAACCTCTACGCGGGGGCGTGGTCGCGCACAGAGACAGATTTGACGGTTGCAGAGGCTATGCGTCAGAGGCATAAATTGGCCTTAAATGTACTCATCAGACGATATTGTCCCAAAATTTAGGAAATTTCTATTTAAAAAGAAATCCTGTCTTAAAATCATTTGGGGGGGGGGGTCTGATTATATATCAACGGTCATCTGTCAATCAAATGTTTTTGGTCATAGCATCTTGGTTCATATGTCGCGGCTAATATACGCAACGGTTGACATAAGAATCTTCACAGATTATTGGTGACCGTTACAGATGTGTAGTTGGAGAGCGAATTGTTGGCCGTTTCTCAGTTCATAAAAACGGGATTATGGACTCATTTCCTCGCCAAGTATGTTCTTGAGAAGCACAGAAAAGTATGAACTTGGGGAGAACGGGAGCACGCAGAATAAATCTGGGTCAATTGGAACAGAAGCGTACTCGTGACATCACCACACCCTCATTTAGTCTGGAGCTGCTTTTCATCTCTTGTTATTAATAGTCTAGATTGTAGGTCTTTAAGAGGGGTCCGTGACCCCTAGGGGGTCCACGGAGGTAGTGCATGGGGGTCGCAAAAGTTTTGGTTGATTAGACTTTTTTTATATTCCTCCCTGAAATTTTTTAATCTAATTGAAATGTCTTTAAGTACACATTATCACGAATTCAACATTCTGTAGTAAACAGATAAATGGAGCCAGAAGATGTCTTTCACTCATCAGCAGTACCTCCGTGGGCCCCCTAGGGGTCGCAGACCCCCGCTCTATATGATTAATATGATGAAATGCTCTAAAAATTACTATTAAAGAAGAGCAACAGAATAAAATCCTACCAAAGCTTAGCCAGAAGATGCAAACGGCCCCCCATGTGGTCATTGAGAGCCCCTTGGTGCCACGGGCAGCAAGTTGGAGACCCCTGATTCATGGGAAATAAAAGACTGCAGAACCAGCAGGGATGTGAACACTTGTTGAGTTTAACGGGAGGAGTGTTCATATTTCTAACATGTTCAACTAAAGATATCTTATTCTATCAAACATGATGTTCAGATTTGTTACCTTAGAAACAAATACTTTAACATTTAATAGCAGCCTTTAAAGATATCCCTTGAATAGAGCCTTCTTGGCAACATGAAGTAGGTAAAACTACTTGGAAAATTTAAATTTTTTCATCCATATCTAAAGAAGTTAAAGAAAAAACAAATGTTGAATATTTTCTCCATTATTAGATCGTTATTTTCACTGATGTTCACCGGAGTCTCAAAGACTTGATTCAAGATGTAAAAACATACGTTTTGTCTACATTTTCACACAGAAAACCGCCTGAAAAAGCTAAAGGGTCAGTCCAGCGATGTCACGTCCAGAGACATGCTGCGCTCGTTGTCTCAAGCTCGGAAAGAATTCTGGGATCGATTTCTGCATGATGCCCAGACCTCTGAGCTCTTCCAAAGTGATGACATGGATGAGAGGTAGGATATAGGAGTTTGGCATTATTCCACGTGTTTGAATCTCTGTATCTCCAGAATACCTCACTTTTTTGTTCAATGTAACAGTCGAGTGTTTTGAGAAAAACTCAATTTAAAAGTTATCCGGGTGGCTTACCTAGGAAGCTGTTGGCCTCACAGACAATGCCTTATAAAACATTAATGCCTCTGAAACTTTCCTCATCTAGTAACATTTTATTCTGTGCTTTGATTGGGCCATAGTCAGCACATGAGTAAGAATTGATCTAAACCTCCTGAGCATGAGCCAGTAGCTCAGACTGGATGTTCAGGGTTGTTCTCCTCCAGGGAGGTAAACCTCCTCTTAAGGTTAAGTCTTTTCCAGCCTTTTTACTTTATTTAGCTCCATGAATCTCCTCATGCACTCGGACCATCTTCTCTGTCCATGCTGAAGACGAGCATCTCTATTCCATGATGCTGCCTCTGCCGTGTTGCACTGTGGAATCGGTATGTTCAGAGTGATAGTTGTCCTTCACATGCATTGGCTTGGATGTAGATGTTAAGGTCAGGTCAGGTCATATCTGTCCAGAGCACCTCCTTCTACAGGTTTGTCGTGCCTCACATGGTTTACCATAATTTTCGGACTATTAGCCGCACCTGAATATAAGCCGCAGAAGCTAAATTGCATGCAATGCATGTTTGCATACATGCAATTTAGCATACATGCATTGCATGCATGTTTGTACATATACACAAGCTGCACCGGACTATAAGCCGCAGGTTTTTTATGTTTAATGTCCGTCTTTCTCGCTGTCGTTCTGTCTTGTACCACTCGCGGTAGAAGTTCACGCGGCTTCACGCGGCTACCGTACTTGTGTGTTGAAGCAAATGTGACGTCAACATGGTGGATGGTAAAATCCATAGATTTAGGTATTACCCTAGTGGCCGTTAGCTGTAAAGGTCCATAGATAAGCAGCATTGTTATATAAGCCGCAAGGTCAAAAAATGGGGGAAAAGTCGCTGCTTATAGTCTGAAAATGACGGTATATCTAATCTCAAAACAATAATTATTTTTTTTATATTTAGGTTTTTAGCAATCTTTCCTTTTTCCAATTTTCCTGGAAGGCCAGATTAGTGATCGGTGCGATCGGTAGTTGTATTTCCCACCAGACCTGTGAATCACAGCAGCTCCTCAGTTACCATGGCTCTCCTGGCTGCTCATTTGATTTAATGTTCTCCTTGCGAGGCCTTTCAGTTTCCAAACCATTTGATATTATTCTCCATAACTCTCTCTCTCTCTGACCTGTCTGCTGTGTTTCTTGCTCCTCATGACGCTAACAAACCTTTGAAGTAGTGATGTTATGAGATGAGCCGAGGCATGAGTCGAATACATGAGGGGGCGTTTCCGTGAGGCGCGTATCGAGGCTTGCTTCATTTGGGGGAGGAGCCAAAATAGATGATGTCCGAAGCCTCACTAGCCACCATACCAGGTGACCGCTTCAGGAAGTGGTTCAGCTCGCCCAGAACATTTAAAGAGCCTCTGTGTTCAGTCAAGATGTGGGAGTTTGTAGGACAGTTGGATAGAGTTTGGATTTATTCTAATAATAGATTGGTTGTTTTTCCAACCAATCTACTTGGTTAAAACTGGTTTGGTTAGATTGAAGAATGTAATGATCAAAATCTGAGGAGGGGTTATTCCTAGTGGCATGAGATTTAAGAGTTTAACTTCCAATCCCAGGGTTGTTGGTTCAAAGCCCCCCTTAGACCTTTAAAAGTTGCAATAAAACACAAGTATTTTGGCTAATGTTACTAATTTGTATTGGTTTGCCCTAGTATAAATATAGATTGGTAAAAACACAAAAAAAATTTAGATAGGTGGGTTTAACCAAAAGATTGGTTGAACATATAACTTCCAACCCGATTAAAACCCAAAACTGGGGAAAAACTATTGTGTTTGAATAAAAATGATTAACACCTTTAATTTTCTCATCATTGTACAATTTGCACAAACACGTTCACTGTCTACTCGATCTTATTTCACTAAAATGGTAAAAAAAAACAGAGCTTATTAGATTTTTCTCTTCTAAGACATTTTATACACAAAAAAACGTACTAAAAATTTTATTATAAAAATATGTATGTTAAGGGGGGGTGGATGTTGACAAAATAAACAATTAATTGCTGTTTTATTTAGTGCTCTGGAACACTTGAAGAGGTGGTTGATCCCAGAGAAGGTGGCCATCAGTGCGGAGGAGCTGGAGTATCTCCTAAGGCCGTCCCAGAGTTCACCTTCAACAGGAGCAGATCACACACTAAACCAAGAGGAGACAGAAGGAGAAGAACACAACTCAGAGGAAGACGATCCAAGCTCCCCAGAGAAATAAATGTAAAAAAAATCCCATCCTAAATTGTTAATCTGCCAAGTAATCTGTAAATTTGTTTTTCATTTCACCTTGTTTCTGAGCTGTGACGTTAAAACTGTTTCTTCCTTTAACCGCCAGAGTTCATGTTTCTGTCTTAAATATTTATCATTTACTCATAGAAAATGCTGTTGTGTAATATTATACCTTTAGTTTTTTGTAACAACAGATCTGGCATCAAGTCTCACGTGATTCTCAGCTTTGCTTGAATGAGAAAACCTTAATAGTTGGAATAGAAGAAGCTGTAAATATTGCCATACAATGCAAACCAGATGTTTCTTTTTGTAAATGTTCATATCCGCTGAATAATGTGAGTCATTCTTAAATACTCTGCAAATCCTTAATGTTTTCCTTTCATTTTGAGTCCAAGTTTACTCTCATTTAAATAAAACCCTAATTCTGATTGCTGCCATAATTCTTACATACATTTAAATATAAATTAAATGTGATGTAACTTAGCAAGCCTGTTAGTAACTGTTAATATCAGTGTTGTTTTAGTCTGTATTTTTTTATCCAGTGTTATAGACTACCTTTCTTAACTTTCTTGGGGCCAAAGCCGACTTATGTGACCACTTAGACTTAGACAAACTTTATTGTCATATTGAATACACAGTGTATACAAAACGAAACTTCGATGCATACAGCTTTTCAACAGTGAACAACAGGAAGCGGGGAAAAAGCTGTTACAGAAGCTGCTGGACCTGCAGCAGATAATGCGAACCCTCTTCCCAGAGGGCAACAGAGAGAATTAGATTTGATTAGATGAGCTTTATTGATCTTACAGCGGAGAAATTCACTCGTCACTTATTGGCATAGAGGTTAAAGAAGAAGGTGCATGAAGAATAAGCAATATATATATACAGTATATCCAATTATATACAGTATATTAAGATAAATAAGGATTAAGGTGCAAGTGTACATGTATCGCACATGATGAAAAACAAAATAAAAATAAGAAATAAAAAAATTAAGAAATAAAAATATGTACAATCCGGATGGCTTATATACAGGTGGATTTACTTTTACGTTAAAGTGTAGTAGGTATGGAACAACGGTGAGGTAGTGGTATGACTATTCTATTCATATATATTGCACAGAATATTGCACAGTCAATAAATAAAAAACTATAGTTATAGAACAGTCTCTGGGGTCATTGATAATGTTTCGGGCTCGGACACGGAGTGCTGGGATGAAATGTCTTTATGGAGGGAAGACAAGCCCCTATGATCTTCTCTGCTGTTCTCACCACTCTTCTTATGTTCTTCTAGTCTGAGGTGCTGCAGCCTCCACACCACACAGTGCGACAGCAGTAGAAACCATAGAGAGCAGAATGCTCTCTATGGTAATAGTCAAGTTGGTTTGGTAACCTTTAAATTATGTGCCACAACACCACACAATAAAAGACTTAATAATTAACATGTTCAGTGATTTGCATGCAAAGTTCAACATCTTGCCCTACCTATTTTATCGATGTCTTTGAACGTATCAGACCTTGAGCTCATTTCCATAGCTTTCCTCTTTAATTGTGGTTTTCTTCATGCCGTCCTTGCTCTTTTTACTCTCCAACTTTCAGACACCATTGAGCATTTGAGTGCAATCATCTATGTGTTACGTCAGGGTGCACAGAGAATTAAAGCTGCCAGTGTAGGCGGAGGGAGCCCAGTGATGGTGGTACTAGCACACTTGATCCACTCCTGGTAGAACACTGAATTATTCAAAAAATCAACAGCCCTTGGGGCCCAAAATTAAGTCAGGTCCACAAGGCATTGGCCAGGTCCTCCCAATTAGCCATCCCAGGGCCCGTCTGAGGGTCTTAAGCAGATCTATTAATCTTAGAGTTACTGGACTTATGCCCTTTCAAAGCCAGATGCAGCATACCTGAGGCCTAAATAGGTAAAAGCTGCTTTAAAATGCCCCCCCCCCCCCCCCTTTATGTACTACAGAGAGACTAATTATAGGGATTCTTCAAAATTTCACTGATGTAAAATCTATTCTAACATATTTTACCGACACTTTGAATTTTTTTTTCAGTTTTAATTCTACTTTAATTTCCTAGCATTCTATTTAATGGATCAGAAATGTTTTGTCTTACTTGATGTTTCAGTTGTAGCATGTAGTTTAGAACAAATCCCCAGAATTCGATCTGCCTCATTAAAGCTCAGTTTGGATTTTAGAGTACATGCACTTTTTGCTTATTCAAAATCAGTCCATTCGAAACATAAGTCTGGTTCCTTTAATTAAAAAGGGACAAGTGTTTGTGCGCAGAAGTACACTTAAGTATTAGCGTTCAGAAAACCCATTTCTTTGCGTAATTTCTATCATAATAAGGAGTGCTTCATGAATGCTCTTTTAATTAAAAGTCAGATATGATCCTTATATTCCAGCAACAGCCTACAGAGACTCTGAGGTCTGCATTTGTTCTGCTCTCAGTTATAAAAGCTATTACAAAAACGTTATAACTAAAACTAATCCAAAATAAGCAGTGGACTATAATTTAGGCTAAAACATTCACAGCTTTAAAAACAGTCTAAGACGTACTGTTTCATTTTATTCAAGTAAAGAAAAATGAGTATTTCAGTAGGATAATCATCAGTTGTTATCTACACTTGATTAATCCTTCCAGGTACACAGAGGAGCTGCGCTGCTCTTTCTGAATAGGTTGTCAACTCATCACAGGTCAACATGGAGGCCAACAACCATGCAGGCACCCTGAAACCTTAGAACGATTTAGAGATATCCTCTAAAAAGTCTTAATCTAGATTTAAATTTCAAAAATGATGACTATAAATGTATGTCTTTTAATGAAAAAATTAAAACATCTGAAACTTTAATTTCCTTAATGTATTCTGTAAAGTTGATCCTTTATAGAAATTCAATAAACCTAACTTATTTTCATGTAAATATTTTGTAGGCTATCAAATGTAATGTTTCCTAGAGACAGTTTTTTCTAAAATCTGGGATTGTATATTTAAACCTGGGACCTCGGATTATTTCAGTTTAATAAATCTCCCGGCAAACAGGAACCTGGAGTCTGTTCTTTCACATCTCTCTTTCATGAGGTGTTGTAAAATCTTTCCAGACATCACTGCATGAAATTGCTGTCATATAGAAGGTGTGAAAAAATCCACTATCCTCTGATTACAGTCTTCTCGACACACAGCAGAGTTGATGGTAGAATCAGGGTCTGCAGATTTTTCCTTATAAAGGATTATCCTGAGTAGGTATAAGAAGAGATGGAAGGGGGAAAAAGGTTCAAATGCCTTTGACCAAACAAGAATCTGTTAAACCCTTTTTGAAGCAGAGGCGGAGCTAGACGGGTGGGGGCGATGGGGGGTCAATGGTGGCCATGGCCACCCTCCTAGGTGAACCCATGTGGACATAATTCACAAGCAGTTCCCCCTCTAAAACAGAAGATGTCAGCAGTAAAACTCTTGGGGAATGTTCTGGCTAATTGGACATTTTAATTGTTCATATTGTCATGGTGGGTCCCAAGTGTTTAGCCCACATGCAGAAGCACTCTCATAGGCTGGGAGAAGTTTAACAGTTTATTGAAAAAACTGGAGCACAGAGAGACAAAAACCACTGGTTTCTCAGCTTGGGGGAAATCCAGCGCTCTGGTGAACCGGAAGCGGAAGCTCTAGGAAGAGATCATAGTGGTGAGTTCAAGGTTCGTGGGAAAACCAGTCGATACTGAAAAATAGCTAGACGAGGACTCACAATTGTGGTTTTGTGGTTGCTCCAAGGTTCCGGTTTGTGGAGGCTTGTACTGTTATGGAGATTACTTTGCTGGAGGGTGGACAGGCAGACTATGGTGGTCCTGACGAGCAGCAGAGCAGACTGTCACTTGTTTTCCTGAAGTGGACGGCGTTCTGATAAGGTGAATAGTTTCCTTTTCTGAGCGTGACGAGAGGATTCCTTCCCAGGCTAGAAGGACCAGGCTTATCCAGTGGATCTGTAGAAACCCCAATACTGGCAAACACTCTGGCGAAGAGAGGGCGACAGTCTGCTGCTCATATACTCCTCGGATGGTGATGACCAACAAGCTACAGGTGTGAGTAGTTGAGAGCAGGAAGAGGCCTTCCAGGCCAACAGCGAAACAATGGCACCATCTGGTGAAAGAGGCCCTCCAGGCCAACAGCGAAACAATGGCACAATCTGGTGGAAGCACAGAGACACTAAAAAAGAACAAAAAACAACCCAAAACAAACTGGAACCCTAACACATATATTAACACAGACAACCAAAATACATAAGTACTTACATCAATATCCTAGCATTAAAGATGATATAAGATAATATAAAATGCATGCTCTTTTAAAACTAGTATTTGTGTTTTATGGGGGAAAAAAATTTCAGTTACGCGTCTTTGCAAGTCATCAAGCAGTCTTCTTTGTAATTAGAGATAATAAGAAAACAAATCCATTTAAGAAGTTGTATGTAAATATTAAGAATAGAATAGAATTAGAATATACACAGCCTGGCCAAAAAAAAAAGTCGCCACCTGGATTC
>NW_015150640.1:887916-889212 GCF_000732505.1 Cyprinodon variegatus | reverse complement strand
TCTTCCGCTGCTCTTCTGTCTTTGTGACCTGTTCTTCATACAAAAGCTTTTTGGGAGGACGTCTGGTTCTGGGTGGGTTTTTTCTTGGAATATCACTGCTCTGCAGTGAATCTGGACTGCCATGAGGTGCATTTTCTACTGCATTATCCCCTTCCACTTGGCTGGCTTGTATGTCGTTTTGGTTAATTTCTCCAAGCTGCAAAGAGGGTCCAGTTTCCTCCATGCTGACTGCATCTGTATTCTCCTGCAGGTCTGCCTCTAACCTTGTCTCATTCAGATCTAAATCAGATTCTTCCTCCTCAGCTGTAGGTTTGCCCTCCTCCTCTACTGGGATAAACATGCACTGGGTGAGGAGGTTTCTGTGAACCACTCTTTCTGGACCACCATCCTCTGGTTGTACCACGTACACTGGTATTTTAGGCTGTTTCTTCACCACAATATATGGACGTGGCTCCCACTTGTCTCCGAGCTTCTGTCGTCCTTCAACATGACATATTTTGACCAGCACCCGGTCCCCTGGGCTGAACACTTGATCCTTTGCTTTTTGATCATAGTACTTCTTTTGATGTTCCTTTGCAATCCTAGAACTGTTGCTAGCCTGTGCATAAGCCTCCAGCAGGCAATCATGGAGTGTCTGCACATAGTCACTGTAAGTTCCTTGGCTATTAGAGGTTGAGGTCCCAAACACCAGATCTACAGGAAGTCTGGGATGTCTCCCAAACATTAAGTAGTACGGAGTGTATCCAGTCGAGTCATGTCTCGTGCAGTTGTACGCATGAGTCATGGCATCCACATATTCATGCCACCTGGGCTTTAGGTGAGGTGGCAGAGTTCCCAGCATATTAATTAGGGTCCGGTTGAACCTTTCACTGGTCCCATTGCCCTGTGGGTGATATGGAGTGGTGTGGGACTTAGTGATGCCAGTGATCTTGCATAGTTCTTTTACAATTGCACTCTCAAAATTGCGTCCCTGATCTGTATGGAGCTTTGCTGGAAAACCGAACCGGCAGAAGAAATTCTTCCAAAGAACCTTGGCTACAGTGCGTGCTTTTTGGTCTTTGGTGGGGTAGGCCTGAGCATAACGAGAAAAGTGATCTGTTACGACAAGTACGTTTTCAATGCCCCCCTTTGACCTTTCCAGGCAGAGAAAGTCTACACACACAAGCTCCATGGGGGCATTGCTGTGGATGCTGACCAGAGGGGCTCCAATACTGCTTGTGGGGGTCTTCCTAAGACAACATCTTTCACACTGCTCACACCACGATTTAACTTCCAGAGACATATTTGGCCAGTAGA
>NW_015150640.1:883339-885319 GCF_000732505.1 Cyprinodon variegatus | reverse complement strand
ATCTAGCTATGTGCCCTCTGTTTCCACAGCGATGACATGTAACACCTGAACTGTGGCTGGAGGGATGTGCTGATGAGAAAGACGTGTTTGGGGGTAATTTAGAGGATTTTATACTTGATTCCAGTTTGGACAGCTTGGCCATTTGCTCTTCTTGGTTAAGAGCTAATTTTCTGACAATCTCAGTCAGTTCAGAGAGCTCCGAAGTGTATTGTTTTCCTTCCACCCTCACAGCTGAGATTTCTGAGGCCATCTGCACCTGAGTAAATGTCTTCTTTATTTTATTTTGTGGCTGGAACTTGTTTGTTTCTCTTGCCATATTACGTAGCTCAGTTTGGAGTTCTCTGAAACTCAGAAACATGGGCTTCATTGGAGCTATCCTTGCATACACCTGTTCATCTATCAGCCCTCTTAAAAACTGTCGAGTCAGTTTACTATCTCGATCTGGAAAGGGTCTACCACCCCTCTGGTTTTCTTCCACAGCCCGCAAGGTTGCCTCCAGTGCAATGGCATACGAGCAGGCTGACTCGCATGACCTCTGGCTTCGCTCATAAAAGTCAGCTAAAGGATCTAACCAGCCCTGGGTATCACTGTACTCTGCCCTCAGTTCGTTAAATGCCTTCTCTGGGGTCTGGTCACTGGGTGGGAGGTTGAGAACCAGCTTCCTGGCCTCTCCATTGAGGTGTCGAACCACTGTGGAGAATCGAAGATGTACAGGGAGGTCGATGGCATCCAACAGGTATTGCATATCACGGATCCAGTCTTCCACCAGCATCTTACTGTCTGCATTACCAGTAAAGACTTTCACATTCTTTACTTGGTGAGTCTGCAGGAAACCACCATATATTGCTTGGGGGAACCGTGAACCAACAGTAGTCCTCCCAGAGTCATGTAACTGAGGGTGTGGATGGTGTGCATATGAGGCCATGACAGCAGGTGAGGGTCGCGGAATGTATGCGGCAGCTCCTGAGCCGTCATCTGTGTTAAACCCCAATGTATGCGACTGCATATGCTGTGGTACACTGGCCTGGTCGGGACCAACATGGTTGGGGGCTTCATATGAGGCAAACTCAGGACTAAGTAAAGCTGGATTGGGGGCACCTGTGTTTGCAGTGGGTATATTTTGTGTTTGTAATTCCCCCTGATAAAGAGGGTCAACAGGTTGAGGGGGCTGGAATGTGGGTCTAGGCTGGGAGCCTGCTATGGACTGTGCAGAATCAGCAGGATAACTGACATTGACCGCTGATGGAGCCCTGCGATTTGGTGCATGGGTCTGAGTAATTGGGTAATGGTTGCCTGTTACTGGGGGGAATGGAGCAGGTGAACAGCTGTCCACTGGTGGTATTTGAAGGCCTACCATAGGCTGGGGGTGAGGGGTTGAATAACAGTGATCTGGGTAGTGGGTGCCACGTCCCCAAAGCTGCCCTGCCTGGTTATCAGCTCCTGGAGATTGTGTGCGGGGCTTCTGTGCTAACTGAGACGCATTTTGGAAAGCATTGGAATAGCTTTGATGACCCGGATGGGCTGATGTGGCTCGGGCAGTAGGAGGAGGAAGAGAAGGAAGAGACGGTTGAGGAGGGACAGGGTACTGGTCACTATAGAAAGACAAAGGAGGAGGAGGAGGGGTAACCTGCTCCTCATGTGCCCATGGCTGTAGTTGTGTGTGACCTGAAATGGTACTGATGTTATTTTGGTGGGACCGTGCCAGAGTTCCTGGACTCAGAGGTTCGACTGAGTAATTATGCCACATATTTGGCCTTTCCTTCTTTTTATGTATTACTCTTAGGTAGAATTATGGGCACAACGGATTTTGTGTCTTTGTTTGAAGAAGTTCACTAAAGTGTTCTCTTTGCATCAAATAACAGCAAATAAATTCAACAAACTGCTCAGCACATCTTATAGACATTTAAAGGAGAGTAATACAATTAAAGTTTCTTAACAATAGGTCTGACTATTCTATTTTTTTTTTTTTCCTTTTAATAT
>NW_015150640.1:875881-880992 GCF_000732505.1 Cyprinodon variegatus | reverse complement strand
AGAAGGTCATGAGTCCAGATTTACCCTGTTCCAGAGTGATGGGCGAATCAGGGTAAGAAGGGAGGCAGGTGAAGTGATGCACCCACCATGCCTAGTGCCTACTGTACAAGCCTGTGGGGGCTGTGCTATGATCTGGGGTTGCTGCAGTTGGTCAGGTCTAGGTTCAGCAGCAGTATGTGCTCAAAGAATGAGGTCAACTGACTATCTAAATATATTGAATGACCAGGTTATTCCATCAATGGACTTTTTCTTCCCTGATGGCACAGGCATATTCCAAGGCCCAATGCCAGGATTCATCGGGCTCAAATTGTGAAAGACTGGTTCAGGTAGCATGACTCATTTTCACACATGGATTGGCCACCACAGAGTCCAGACCTCAACCCCATTGAGAATCCTTGGGATGTGCTAGAGAGGACTTTGCGCAGCGGTCAGACTCTACCATCATCAATGGTGAAAAATTAATGCAACACTGGATGGAAATAAATCTTTTGACATTGCAGAAGCTTATCGAAACAATGCCACAGTGAATGCGTGCCGTAATCAAAGCTAAAGGACGTCCAACAAAGTATTAGAGTGAATTACCTTTTTTTTGGTGGCAAGTTTTTTTTTGGCCAGGCAGTGTAGAATAGAATTCAACTTTATTGACATTACATTGCCACAAGTACAAAGCAACGGAATTCACTCTCTGCATTTAACCCATCCCTTTTGGGAGCAGTGAGCTGCCATTGTGCAGCACCCGGGGAGCAGTGTGGGGTTAAGGGTCTTTGCTCAGGGAGCCAGAGTGGCAGTCCATGGGAGTGGGGCTTGAATTCAGAACCTCTGGAATCCAAGCGCAATGCCCTAACCACTAAACCACGACCCCCACCCGTTAATAATTTGCAGATTAATTCTTAGTAAAAGTAATAGTAATAGATAAAAGGTTAACCCAGGAGGTCAAAGCTGAAAGAAGATTCTCCACTATATCTTTTATTTTGAGAGCATGGATGTTTAAATTTATGTGTTTATTTATTTGCAAGGGCTTTACGAAAACATTGTTTGTCCTTATTTGGGAAAATGTGAATGTTCTGCTTAATTATTTTTCTGTTGGTCCAGAGTTGATTGATACTGAAATGAACAGATATAAACATTTTCTGGCAATTCCACAGCTTTGTAGAAACAAACTTTTCTACTGTAGCTTCTCTAATCAGTGGCTTGTTTTGGCATTGTTATGGCAGAAGAGTATGGCCTGGATATTTAGGGACTATGGACACACAAAATGTTAAAGATGACACTGAAAAAATTGTGAGAATGAGCTGGGCTGTATTTCAACGATTCCAAAATTCTAATTAAAAAAACTAAATAACTACCCTGGCATTTGTACAACATAGTGCCATGCCACCTATTAGTACAAACAGTGACTTACATGGCTGTGCCGAACTCTGTGTATCTTACAGTATTAGATTTATGATGATAATAAGAAAAACACATCTGTGCACAGACTGTGAATGTTCATCTATGCTGCTGTTTTATTCAGGATGTTTTCAGGTATTGATTTAAAAAAAATATGTGAGAAAATGAGGATATCGATGAGGGATAGTGGTGGACGTGTGCGGCTTTTCACTGCTGTTTTTAACATTGTGTTCTCCTCACTAGGCCAATGAAAATGAAAAATAATTTAGTCAAAGTTCACAAAAAGCCGAGTCACCTCCCTTTGGACTCATCCACAAGCATAGTTTCTATTATACTTTTCTTAGAATAGAATAGAATCCTTCGACTGGTATGTTTTTTATTACCAGCATTGTGCACAGGTTATGATGAGAAAGCCGGTGCGGTTCTGGGACAATGCATACAGCTTTGTTTTGTTTGTTTTTTGCATTTAGAAGTATCTGTTGATTTTATTTATTTATTTGCCTTCTTACAGAAACTTGTTTTAATTTATGAGACACTTACAGAGTAGTAAAAAACGTGCGCAATTTGGGACACCCCGCCCCCTACTCATTTTGTAAAAAAAAATTGCCTCGGATCTTTTAGAGTTGGATGCAAACGTCAAGTGTCCCATTCTCAATAAATCAGAATAGAGTTAAAGAGAAACACAAAGAAGACGGGGAATATCCCACAGAAATCTAAAAGGAAAAAGAATACATTTATCTATCATTGTTGAACATAGGAAAATGAAGCCGTGTGTTTAAACCAAAGTGACAAAATTAACAACATAAAAACAGCAAGGAAATGGTCAAGATGCACAAAAGTAAAATGAGTGTGGATAATGACTTCTTTTCTGTTTTTGCATCTAAATTAATACCTCTTGTGTGCTAGGCTTGTTCAGCTCACTTTGTTTTCTTTGTGTCCTTCTCCTTCTCTCACCCCCCCACCCAATTATACTCATTTGGTTCCTTTGATATTGATCACATCTTCTCTGCCTCTGAGCTTCAATGTTTTCATTGTTCTCTGCTAATTCCATCTTCACAACCTTGGTTTAGCTACAACCTCACAATCAACGACATATCTAGAGATTATTTTCCCCTTGGTGAACACGAAGGAAACTGAATAAAACAGTGGCTGTTTCCCCTACAAAATGTGAGCAATTGATGCTCTTTTAACTGATAAAAACATTTAAGAGAAAGGGCTTTGAGGTTTTGCTAAGGATTGTTAGAATAGACTACTCCCTAACTTTAATAAATGTAATTTGTTTGTCGAAACGCCCCTCTTCCAGCCTTCAAATTAAATAATAATAATAATACTATAATACATAATTTTTCTATTATATATAACATGAAATATAAGATGATCAATTGGCTGCAATGAGAACAAGATTTCTGAATAGGGCTGCTGGTGTGAATGTGATAATTAAATTCTAGTATCATGTAGACTTCTTGCCATAATTAGTAAGTGGACAAATTTTCTTAATCTTGATGCCTTAACATTGCAGCTAAAAGCCAAGGGGGGATTTAAAAATATAGTGGAGAATGAAAAGACTGCAAGATTTAAGGATGGAGGATTGAGAGACCAGCAGGGTTGCAGGTGAAGAAGGCAACTGAAAGTCCAACAGCTGAAGAAATTAGCAAAGAGGAGGAAAGTTATGTTAGCATGTGGTGAAACTGAGGTCTTGGAGTAAAAAAGGAAGAAAGAGGAGAATTCATAGGAAACTGATGGAGGAAAAAAGAAGACACAGAGTCAGGGAATCCAGTTGATCTAACTCAAGTACCTAAAATGTAATAATTGTCAGTTTGACAGAGAAGTAAGGTTTGGTTCTCTTTGTGAGATGTTCAACTTCCCAGCACAACAGTTATAGACTTAAGCTATCCTTAAAAGGGATTACTAAATCAGTCCTGTAGAGTAATTTGGATGTGGCGTTGGATGTAGGAGTTTGCCATGAAATCGAAGGATTGACGGTTCAAGCCCTGACTCTGACTTTTAGTGTCGTCGTGTCCTTGGGCAAGACACTTCACCTGCATTGTCTACTGATGGTGGTCAGAGGGCCCGGTGGCGCCAGTGTACGGCAGCCCCGCTTCTGTCAGTGAGTCCCAGGGCAGCTGTGGCTACAATGTAGCTTGCCACCATCAGAGTGTGAGTGAATGGGTGAATGAATGTAGTGTAAAGTGCTTTGGTCAAGTCTCCTAACTTGAATAAAGGCGCTATATAAGTGCATGCCATTTAGCATTTCTGAATTAGTCTTTTGCATTTATTTGTGTTTTTGAAAATTTGTTGTTTCTTCATTAGCCTATACCTAAAAAAATCACTAAATAATATGTTTTAGGTGTTTTTATGTCTTGTTGGTTTTATTTACACATAAAAGATGGAAAGGTCCAGCTTTGGCACCCTGCCTAAGCATTTTGTGCCTTCTTTTCTCCCCTCCCCACCTAAACATTTTTTGATCCACTGATCTCAGAGCTGTCATCTTTGCATTTTCCTGGACTCTTTTTTATCACCAGTTGGTAATTTGTCTGTGACAAACTCCTTCTTCATTTCACCTCATGTGTTGCACGATTTTACCAGAAGCTTATGATAACATTAAATAACCAGAACTGGGAATTATAGTTAATTAATAGGCCATTCAAATCAAGGGAAAGCCCTATTAATGATGATTAATTAAACGATTATAACTGATAGGTCTATCCGCTTATTCACCCCTTTAATCTTTTACTCAAGTTTGGACTCCTGGGCCATCCTTTCAGATAAAACAAAAACAACATATGTAAAATACACATTCTACCTATTTCTTGCCCAAGTGGAGAACGTATTAAGCATCAGGTGAAAAGAGAAGGAAAAGGGGGTTAACTGTGTTACCTTTGTGGAATGACTTTCTGCACCTTGGTTTAGTTGTTTCAGTCCAACTCAGAAGTATGGCCCAGGAACAGGAACAAGTCCGCCCATTGTATTTTTCTGATGCAAAATACAGAGGATTATCTGCAGGTTTTAATTGGTCACTCAGAGCGCATTGAAAAAGGATGTCTCCTGAAAGCAGCAGCGCATAGCTCTGTGGCAGTAGCTCAGGCAGGCAGCAGCACAGCAACCCAGCAATGGTAGAACCAGGGGATCAGGGTACGTAGCTTCGTAGAGGCGCCTGGGCCAAACAGCTTTTTTGCCGAGGCTGTTCCGTTGGCTGCAAACAACAATCAGCCAGGTTGAAATTTGATAGTTCCCACATCTGCTTCAGCAGGTGGATTGGGGATAAAAAGCGACTTACAAAGTAGACACATTTTTACAGTTATCATTAATATGACAGTAAGTTCTGTAGAGGAAAATCCCTAGTCAGAACAGTAGTGACAGGAAGCAGAGAGAGAGGGAAGTGCAAAAAGAGTGATAGAGGATTACATACAGAGGTACAAGTAAGAGTTAGCATAAGAGACGCTCTTTAAAGAGGTTGGTCTTTAAGAGTTTCTTAAAGATAGAAAGGGGCGCTGCTGTTCTTGAAGCATTTAGTAGATCATTACACCATCTTGGAACAACCCATGAAAACAGTCTGGATTGTCTAAAGCGTGGTGTAGGCAATGTTAGACAACAATCCATTGATGACTTGAGTGACCGAGTTTTGACATAAACCTTTGCAAGAGGGTTCAAGTAGACGGGAGCCGTCCCCCTAAACACTTTATAAGCTAGCATCAGGGACTTGAATTTGATGCGGGCAGCCA
>NW_015150640.1:874860-875781 GCF_000732505.1 Cyprinodon variegatus | reverse complement strand
GTGTTGGGTTAGGTATGGCCAGATCTTTCTTATGTTTAGAAGTGTGAAGCAACAAGACTGAGAGACGGACATAGCCTTAAAGGTCAGCTGGTCATCAATCATGACACCCAAGTTTCTTGCTACCTTTAATGGAGTCAGAGACAAGGATCCAGTCTGGATGTGAAGATTGTGGTTTGGCTGGAAAACAAGCTGTTCAATTTTTTAGAGATTCTGTTGGAGGTGGTGGGCTTTCATTCATTTTGATATGTCAGAGAGAGAGTCTGTCATGCATGCTGAGACTGTGTGGTCATCAGGTGGAAATGACAGAGAGAGCTGGGTGTCGTCAGCAGAACAGTGGTATGAGAAACCATGTGATTGAATGATCTGGCTCTGCGTGGTGGTGTATATGGCAGAGAAGAGGTCCCAGTACTGAACCTTGAAGAACCAATGAGGTGAGATGAGGTGAGATGGTGCAGTGCAGAAGTTTGACAAAGCCAGGATTCTTTGAATGATCGACCAGAGTGAGGTACGATTCAAACCAGGAGTGTGCTCTCCCTGTGATGCCAATGCTTGAGAGAATAGAAAGAAGGATGTCATGATTGACTGGCTCCTTTTAAGGCTTCTGTCACAGAGTAGCTGTTTTTAAACCCAGATTGGTTTGTATCAAGGATATTGTTTTGTGAGAGGTATTCTGTGATCTGCTTAAATACTGCCTTCTACAATCAGTCTCTCTCAATTGCAGGGAGGATGCAGTCTGGTTTGGCCAAGAGGGGTGGTAGACACGTAGCGTAGATGACTCGTCAATTATAGGCCTATGTCCAATCTTCCTTTCTTCTCTAAAATACTTGACAAACTAGTTGCCAAACAAGTGTGTGACCACTTATATGGAGGATAAAAAGTGCCAAAATTAAATAAATACAGCATTAAATAAATAATTAAATG
>NW_015150640.1:861026-874409 GCF_000732505.1 Cyprinodon variegatus | reverse complement strand
ATATTCTATTCTATTCTATTCTATTCTATTCTATTCTATTCTATTCTATTCTATTCTATTCTATTCTATTCTATTCTATTCCTGTTAGATCTCTCCTAAGCACCACTTCCCTTGTATGAGCAAAAAGATCAGTGATAAAGAAGAGAAGAAAAAAAGAAGAATCGGAGTTCAGTTTCAACAAATCAAGAGTTATATCACAGTTAATCCCAAAGGCATCATATAAATTATTTTCAGTGTCCCTTTCAACAAAATCAATGGATCCTAGCCAAATATTGGCAACATGCAGTGATTAAAAAGAAAAACACCAGCTGACATTTTATTTTCAGGGATGACTTCATTCAGTAAGGTCCTAGATGTGAAAATCTAAGTAAATCCTGATCAGCCAGCTGTCTGTCTATGAGGATCTATTCTTCCTTATTTTCTTCTTCAGAGGAAAGCATTTATTCAAACAGAGAGATGTAATAAAATCTGCTTATTTTTTCATCTATCAAAGGAAGGTTATTTTTAGAATTATCAATCTAATAAACTTTTTTACAGAGCTATCACATTGTAAATGTGAGCTATCAGTCTTACACATTGAATGACTGAAAACTAGAATTTGACTGGATGAATAAATGGATTTAATCCATTTTTGATTAAAATCTAACATCCACACCCACAAGGTGTTCATAAAGGACTCAATATGTATTATTTATTATCCTGTTGTCGAGGATCAAATGTCAATAATGTAAGCAGGAAGGACTCCCATAGACACCACATCATTGCGCCAGAGTTTACTTCAGCAGTTGACTCCAACCAAACGGTGTCTGTCGAGCAGCTTTACGGCCTCGAAAGCGTAGAAACGAGCTGGTTTTCTTTTGAGGCAATATTGTAACAACCAAATCACCTCCAGTGAAGACTATATTCTGCCTACGACTAACAAGGAGCTGAACATAGTACCTTGTTTTTCCTGCATTCATTTTGTTATTTTGTGAACCCGCCTGCTGAAGCAGATGAAAAACTCTCCAGTTTTTCTGGCTGACCCATGGAACAGCCGGGCCCAGTTTGCTATTCTGCTGAGCCGCTGGAAGCCACCATGCCACAGTGGTTCTGCCGCTGTTGAAGAACTTTAAAACCCGTGGACTGTGACCCATTGGTTCGACTACTGTTTGGAGCTGTACATTAAAGGGGTCATAGAATGATTTATATAGGGTATTTGATGCTGGTCCTTAAGGTCTCTGAATAGGGTGTGTAACATTGGTTCGGCTGAAAATGGCATTTTTGCTGTTCTATGAGTGCTAATTCCAGCCTGGTTAAAAGCCCTAGAATGAAACGACAGGTTTCCTTCCTTTTATGGTATGCTCATGAATATTTAGATGATCTGTGCGCTGATTGGTTTGTTTACAAGGAGCGAAGCAGCTGCGCAAAGACGCATCATAGCAACAAGCACTCACTCACTGAAACATCTAATTGTTGAAATGGTAGGGTGACCAGACGTCCTCTTTTCCCCCAGACATGTCTTCCTTTTTATACCTAAAAAAATCTCTGGGGGGAACTTCAAAATCAACTGGGATTTTGGTCGACTACAGTGCAGCACGTAGTCAAAACACACTGGGCATTTGAACCGAGGAATAAGCTCCGAGGCTAGTCCCAGAACCCCAGCGGACAGGGGCAGGGAGCCAGCGGGGGATGGAGCGACCGAACCTGACCCCAGCCCCCCTCCTCCAGCTGAGGACGGGCGGCTCATGGCTCTTTGCTGAGTTCTGGTCCAGTCAGCGGCCAGGCAGTCGACATTTCATACACCCCCTGCCTTGGGCCAGTGAACCAGTGGGCTGGTGTGACAAAAGTACACAGCAGAAACAAATAAGGCATCATCCCCCAGTTTACGTCAACTCTGGGCTTCGTTTGGATTTGCCCGTTTTATGGTGGAAGTTTAGAATTTTGACATTTGCATACACAGGAGATGTCGATGGGGTTTGAACTTCTCTGTAAGTCCATTTCACCCACTGAACTATCAGTATTCAACTAGGACAATGTAAACTCGGTTTTGCATTCTATGACCCCTTTAATGCATCACTGAGTCTTTTTTCACTGTAAAGCCAGGGGAATCTTCCCTGTTTTGATTGCATTTAATATCTCTGCGTCAGAGTAATTCACATTGCTCTGCTGCTATTTTAGAGGAAAATTTCATTGTATTAAGCCTTAAAACTTGAACATTCCTCAAATCAAAATATTGTTTTTGATTTAGAAAATCACAACAAAAAGATGAAACTTATCATCACAGAGCTTCAACACTGTACAGAACATGGCCGTGGGATTATTCAATATATTTAAAAAATTTATAAATTTTTTATTAATATTATGGGAAATGATTTAGCCTTTTTTTATTATGCTATCACATCCATTTTGATTTTAATTTGATTATTTTAGGGTTAGACTTGGACGTTTTTGTTATTTTGTACACACAGAGTGTATACAAAAAGAAATTTCTTTCAGTACATCTCTCAAGACATTTTCATTTCCTCTTATGAGCTACTTTATCTTCACGACCCCATAGCACGCCTCAACACCTCACACATTTGTAACCAGGCACCCTGCCTGTAGCTTAAAGTGAGAGCATGGTGCCGCCGCGAACTTTCATATCTTTTCGTGCAGTTTAACGTAACCATAATATTTTAGAGTGTTATTTTGATCTTGAATTCTTTGTGTAATGGATCCGGAAAACTGTTCAATAATGTTAAAATAGTATTATAATATAGTTATTTCCTTGTGGTTTGCATAAAAGACTTTTTGAGCTAATAGTCAAATGTGACATAAACACAGTGACTCAGGTAAATGCCAGCTAACCAAATCTGCATTGTTATAGTGTGTGAAGTATAATTAATAGAGCATATATTTACCTGAGAATTTATGATGTATGTGTGTTACAGACCCTGGTTGCGTGCACTGAGGTGTATATGACAATAAAATAGTGAATATTATTATATTTATCTTTATTGTATTTTAAATATGCCTATAGGCATATTTTTGTCCAAAATAAGAAAAACATTTTGACAGCACCCCCTGTTCAAAAGTACTTCCAGTGGCCCTGGTTCAGAATGTTTATTTTGTGAAATCACATGATCTAATTCTTCCTTATCTTACTGATAAAGCATTACATGTCACACAGTTTAAGTGGATCTATGACCTGCACAGGGCTGCACTTAGAGACAATATATTCAGCTAAATCCACAAATGCCATTTCTGATTTAGTTCTGAAATACTGCTGGTCTTTTATCATCAGCAGGCGGTGATGATGAAAGGTAATAAATCCTGCTGTAGTCCATTTTCAAGCCCCGCTGGTGCCGAAGGGATATCTGTTGTTTGGGATTGTGATGCTTTTACAAACACTGTTTTTGTTTTTTTTTATGGTTTTTACACAGAAAGTTTACAATATTAGAAGGTCTTTTGCAGTATTAATAAGGTAAACACTCAGATTTGGGACTTTTTGTCTCCATGGCCCTCCACAATGAGTCAAAATAAAACAGAGATGGTATCAAACATTTAGTGGATGAGACGATCATAAACGCATAATGATATTGCTCTCCTCAAAAGACATGAAAGGACATTTTGAAGTGCAGCAGAGCCTGGTCAGCTCCCTATCAAAGAAATCACTATGAGGGTGCTTGAATTTCTGAGCTTTTAAAAAAAGAAAAAAAAAAAAAAAAAAAAAAAGTTGAAGCAAAATGATGCCACAACACAGCAGTAAATCCACAAAGTTTCGGCTGAGTAAGAAATTAAAAGTCCCAAAATGGTCCAATTGTCCATTGTTGGGTCCACAGGATTGTGTGCTGAGCTGTGTTAGGGTTTTTCTTACCTTTTCCTCCTCAGAGACTCCAGCCCAGACAAGCCTCCAGCTGGTTCCAATTGGATGCAATCATGGAGCAGTATTTAGAGGAGTGGATTCTCTGGGACGGACGCCAGTCGGTTAAAATTCCACATAGTGGTAACCTACCTGCTAGCTCTACCTAAACTGAACATTGTGCTAAGACTCAAGCTTACCTCCTTGTCCTTCTTCTCTCCTTGAAGCCTTGCAGTCTCCAAGCTGGTTCTCCACTCAGTCCTCCTGGATCCATCCTCGAACGCTCACCTGCCTGTCCATCCTCTGGCGCTCTCAAGCCGAAACCCCCCATCTCAGTCAAACTCAATCTCTGTGGGCTCATCCAACCTCCTCCCCATCCGCTCTTTTCTCCAAGGAACTGTAAGAAATCGGCATCTTCTCTTAATAACTCAGTTCCTCCTGCCAGCGTTCTAACTGATCTTTCTTCCTGTGCAGTTCCAGTCTAAGTCGCAGCTCCCAGAACCACCACGCCGGACCATACTATTTATCTGTAAAAACTCCCAATAAGCATATTAAACCACTTCCTGATTCGTGTTGTGTCTGCAAAAGAGTCTACTCTAGAATCATGTCACCCATTAGTTTAACAATATTAGTAATTTGCATTTTTTTAACACTTCAACAGAGGAAATTCATCTGCATCAAATTAGATTTAAGGCAATTACTATTAACTACAGTCTTTTTTAAATCACAAAACTACCACATTTAATGTTTAAGTATTTTCTTTCTTCAGCATCACTATTAATACACATTTTTTAAAACCAGAATATAGTCCTTTATTTAGCTAATTTCTACCAAGCACCCACTGCAGCTACACAGGGCCCATCCAAGGGGCAGTGACCCACTTTTAGGAACCACTGGTTTAAGCGAACATAATCTGTTTGTTTGGGGTTTTTTGTACAGAAAATAATACAAGTATGATTGGAAATCAAAATAAAAAAAATCCTCAATAAAGAATTAAAATGAGGTTTCCTATTATTGTCAGTGTATTTTCAAAATGTAGCAAACTGGAATCACTCTTTGCGCTTCCATCTGAATCCTCCTAATAGATTTTCACGAAGAGAAGTTTCCTTTGTTGGAACCAACAGCTTTATAGAAATGATCCATCATGTGAACCTATGATGGACAACTTTTATCTGAACACAATAGATGGATTTATGTGAGGCTGCCTGCTCTCCATGCAGCAACTCTGATTGCACATTGAAAATAAAGGTGAAAGGCCTTTAAGTTTTCTATGGCGGTAGCCTACTCATGACAGTTGTCACGTAGGACCTCAGGCTGGTTCCAGACAGTTATAATTCTTTGGATGCTGCAGTAATATAAAGTTTTATTCTGCAGAAAGAAACCATCACCCAGAGGAGAGAATCCTCCACTTAGCTTTCTTGGAAGATTTGTTGGCTCAGCAGTCTAATAACTTCACCGAAATAAGCTCCGAATAACCTCTGTACTTCCCCCATCAGCGTTCAGATGAATCAAAGAAACAACTTCAGCTAAAAAAAACCCAGGCTGAGGGCAAAGTAAGACCCGAAGATGCGGATATATCTCAGATAAGACCAACAGTGTAGGGAAAAATCCAGCTTTTTAAGATGTGATCAAATCAAACATTTTCAATCAATGGATCCGTTCTAGATTATGATTTTGGTCTAATAGAAAGATCATGATACACTGCTGATTAAAAATATCTAGATTGGGGGAGGATGACATTTTTGGCATTCTACGCTGCAGAATCAAAACAAGGTAATAAGCTGAGCTTTAAAATACGAAAGAGTGCATCAGGTGAAGTAGTAAAAAAGGATAGTCAAATTAAATGAAACTCACGAATTCAGTATGGTCTAGATTTTACTGATTCTGTGTTCTGCATTAGAAGAATTTCATAATGTTTGCAGCCGTCTCTCATGCATATATAGCTATGCAATAACTTTTTATTTAAAGCTACAGTGTGTAATAATTACAGGGATATACAGTCAGAAATGTACTATATATTACATAACTATGTTATTTATCATCATCTACGAGCTCAGCCTCTTAACCTTAATATTTGCGTTGCCTTAGAATTTGTTATTTATAATTACATAGGAGCGGGTCTCGCAGCCATGGAGGCAGACATCTTTACGCTACGGCAGCGCAGAGCCAACAAACTAGCGATTGCGAGATCGCCCATTATGCTCGATATTTATTATCTTAAGTCTACATGAAATCTATATCCTACATAGACTAATGAAATACTATCTGTAAAATTATCTATGTAAACAAACCTCATCACTTGAGAAGGTAGGTGATGCGGACGTCGTGGAAGACATTTTGTCCCGTAACGCTCGCCGTACTGTTGGGGGGGAGAAGCGGTGGGGGGGAGATGTTCATGTTGCTGCGGTCTGCAGTCTGGACGTTAGATGTCGCTGAAAATTACACACTGTAGCTTTAATTACCACTTGGATGAAAGCAAAGGAATGCGGTAGCAATAAATTTTGTTGTAACTTTCTTATTTCACCAAACAACTTTCAGAGTGTCATATGTTTTTCTCTGAACATAGACCCAGCTAGTTGTGTGTTGAGAAAACAATTTCAAGTGTGAATCAAGCTAAAATCATTGTCAGATAGTTTTTTTTTAATGCACACAAATGGAATAAGTTAACTTCCATTTCAAATATAAGAATTCAACAAAGATCATTCTTCTCCAAGTCAAACTAATTTCAGTTAAATAGCTTGACTTAACTAGTGAAACTCAACCAAACTAAACTACAATAGGCACCGTGGATGAAATTTTGATTTTTAGAAGCGAGGGATGTAGGTATTTTTTTAATATAACTAACCTCAGGGTGTTTGACCATCCAATCACAGACCAGTTCAGTGGCGCATCAGATGTTTGTAAAGTGAGATTCTCAGGAGTGACAGCGGTGACAGCCAATCACACAGCAGAAGACGGTGGGCCAATCAGCCGCTTGTGGGCGGTCTAAACTCAGAGGGGCTTTAGCTTGAGCTGCAGTTTTCCACTTGGTCCTAGTGCTCCACATCTTGTGCTATAGTGTAACATTGCTTTTGGACAATAAAAAGTGCAAGGGACAAAAAAGGATGTTTGAAAATGTGCAAGGGACATGTCCCACCTTTCCCCCCAAAATTATGTCCATGATAGGCACATAGAAAAATAAATGAAAAATGGTTGACAACCATACCCAATAAAATTATAAACAATATTTCTGTTTGGGATGGATTTTGTGTTTGAGAATTACAGTTAATTGGGCCAAATTAGCTTTAATGCTAATTTAAAGAAAATACATTTTCTTTTAAAGACTGCAGCCTCCATCATGTTTTTGCGAATTTACTCCTTGCACTTCATCAACATCCGCAGAGCTTCCAATCACAACCCGGATTGAAATGACAGTCCCATGACATGTCTGTTTCTCTCTGACCACCTGTTCATGACTCAAAACTGTTTCTTGGACTCTGATCAAGCCTCTGTCATCCTGCCTGACACTTTGGCTGTGAGTAGCCAGCCTTTAGCTTCAACAGGTTCCTGCTTGTCTGAGGATTTCTCACTATTATTTCCAGTCAGAAGAAGCCTGTCTGTAACATAAACATATGATTATAAAACTATATCTATCAGGGGTATAAATAAATTAGCTCTTAAAAGTGTACTGCTTCATTCCACCTCCATAGTGGTTCCATTTGTATCTTTCTGCTCTTTCTGCTTTTTCTCGTCATAGTAGTTTCATCTGGCATGTTCCTGTTTGAGTGTGAAACCATCCTGGAGAGAAATATCAGCTAAGCTGCTGCCACAATTCCCTTCATTTATAGTTTCTTAGAGTTGGGCCTGTTTTTCAGTGTTTAGTTCCTTTTCTCTCCTAGACATGGCTATGGATTCAGCTTCTACTGTGACTAACTGGATGTGCTCTCTTTCATCCTTTGGCATGAAAACTAGTCCTATGCCCTAGTTCGGAGCTTGTTTGCTTAACTGTTTCTTTAATAGACAGGCCTCCTGTGAAGCTAGTTAGCAGTTACCTTTTGCGTCTCTTCTTTCTTTCTGTATGTTTGCTTCTGTCTCCTTGAACTCCCGGTCGGCCCCGCCATAAGGCTGCTCACACTGAGCCTGAGTTTTTCCTCTCCACTGTCGCTGCATACATGCCTAAGGGCTGGTTATACTCCTGCAGCAGTGTGAGGTTGTCTGTGCTATGTTATTCCACACCACAGCGCAAGAGGAACAGTCATGAACTAGCTGTAGGTCTAGATACGGCCGAGGCGATGAGGAAGTGGAAAAACGCAAGAGGCAAATTTGTGCAACAATGGAGGGACATGAGGACCAAAAAGAGTGGGGATCCAGGTGGAAAAAGGGTCCCAGCGTTCTTAGCACCTCACTCTTCTAGCTGGTCCAACTTCATGAGTCGTCTTCCACAATGCCAGTCATACATACAAAACAAGCCGGTAAGGTAGCAAACAGGAAATGTAGGTTTGACCAATCAGAGGCCTCCTGTCTGTGGTCACCTACAATTTTGGAGAGGTGCAGCAGAGTATCTGAGGAAGGGGCGGGACATATCTGCGTTAACTGCGACACACATGCAGACGACCTGGTTTCTGAGCATAAACCAGCCTTTAGTGTGAGGGACTCTAGAGTCAGCAATTAAAGGAAGTGAAAATCGTCCCCATAAGCTCATCCAGGAGGAGCTTTACCTGCAAGTTAATCACTCAATGCAACCAGCTAGTTTCCCTTGACAGAAAACCAATCTGACTGTATGATCAGGTTGAATTGTCTCTATAAAGTGCCTAAGATGAAATGTGTTTTGAACTGGTGCTACATAAATAAACTAATTCGAACTTAACTAAACAAGAAGGTGTTCTATAAAAATCTTTTAATACAACAGTTGACATGCTAATAAAACCATTTATATCCAGGAGATTCTGGGAAACCAGCAGAATAAAAAAGGTTAGTTGTCTGAGCCTATGGCCAGCAAAGCAGCAGTGTTCCTGCTCACTAAATAAAAACAGTTCCTCCCAAATGAATTCTATGATGTTTTTGATGCTCACAAACACTGTTGGTGTCATGCTGACTTTAAAGGTCCAAACGACAAAGCTCACAATTCCTACATCGATATTATGAATGTTTAATGTGTTTCCAGCTGGTAAGGATCCTGGTTTATCTTCTGATGATTTAATTAGGTCTTCTTTTTGGCCACATTAGCATCCCAGTGTTTGTATGAAGAGGCTCACAGCAGGAAATGTGACATCATTCATTCATTGTTCTAGGAAGACAAATTCTGATGATCTTTGGTAAGAATCAGCTCCATGTTAAAAAGGAATCGCTTCCGGACAGATTTACCCTTTTTTGTTTCATATAAATATTTTAGATATTTAAACATATAATGAGCACAGAATTAGATCTGTCAGAAAAATCTCTTATATGTTATTATTTTTTATTAAGAATTAAGAATGAATCCACATGTATATTTAGGCAACTGTAGTATTAATGACAGAAAAACTCTTCTCAGTGCCCTTTTCATCCATCTGTTGGTGAATGAAAGTTTTGGTGAATTTATCCTATATGTGCAGAGTTTCTGTTAGACAGCAATAAACTTCAAATCGCTCTTTTTATATGTTGTGCTAACACGCAGCCATTTAGGCATATGTTCACATGACTAAACACGACAGACTAAAATATATTTGATTACATATCAACTTGCATAAATTCATTTAAGTGCACAGCAGCTGCCAACTGCACTATTATGGAGTCCATACCTCATACATCTTTAAAGAACATGATTCATTATATGTACGTGCATAAAATACATATTTTAGATGGATTAGAGTTGCTTTACATAAAAACACTGACATTAAATGTGACATTAGCTTTTGAAACTATTTGATTGGTATGTTTAATGATCTGGTACAAGTGAGACTAAAGTAAAGACTGAAAGAGCAACATTTTATGTGTGTAAGGCATTTCTGATCAACATAAAAAAGAAAAAAAAAATCAGAAATCAGGGATCATAGCTAATCACTGATTACATTTCTGTAGGATATTATATATATATATATATATATTTAGTAGGAGTTGTTTCTTTTACCACCAGTACCTGACTTCTTCAGGAGCATTTACACAAGATTGAGATTTTCTCTGGAGGTGACTCACTCACACAATCCCATCCTGATGGGTGTGTGTGACACCGACAAAGAGGGAGAGAGAGAGCTCACCTCTTTATATCAAGCAGAGGAGGAAAGGCTGCACAACGGCAGGACTCCATGCAAGGAAGACGACGCAAACAAGTGCTGAACCTTCCAACGAACACCTGAAACAGGTACTTTTCTCTTTTGTCTGAACTTCTCTGTAATATTGTAAAATAACTACATTGAACAAGAGAAGAGTTGATTTGAAGCCAGAGTTTTTATATTTTCATAAAACGTATCTATTGCTGTTGTTCAGCCTGTATGGGTTTCAAAGGTAGCTTTTTAAAGGTATTTAATCAAGATGGGATGGGATGTTGGGATTAAGTTGAAAATATTCTGGTAGTTTGTGACAAAATGATGAGACAAACAGTAGTCAGACGTTCCTGATTAGCCGTATCTGCTCATTAACATGCATCTATTCCTTCTCTTGAGTGTGATGGAGTCAGCAATGAGGCGTCACCTCTTTTTACATCGTTGCTACCTGAGATTGAGAAACTCAGACAGGATTTGTTCTGATTGTGTCCCTGATGCCTACTTGTTCCACCCTCAATCAAAAAAAACGGACACAAAGAACGACAGATTGCTCTGTATCCAGTTCTGATGTAAAAACACTTATAATCACGCAGATTGAATTTTTAAAAGCTGCTCACTAATGTAGTTTTATTACAGCTTTATTTGCATATTTATTTTTTTAATTAAAAGCTTCATTCTGCAGCCCCAGATTGCTCATCCTGTTTTCATTCATGTCCTTTTTCCAACGCATTCCATATCTTACGTATTTTAATCTGGTGAGCACTTCTCATTGCATTTTAATCTAATGATGTGTTCAGGATGATCAGTCATGGAGTGTTGGTTTGATGCAGGCAAGCTGAGATGATTCATGTGGACTGCACACATCATCTAGTCTGCTCATAAAAACCTCAGTAGATAAGATGAGAAGGATCAGACTTAGAGAGGCCTGGAGAATAAAAGTAGAGAAGTAAGATCGTATTAGAATTGTTGACAAGGACGAAATCGCTGCTGAAACTTCTGTAACAAAGCTAATGGAAAGAACTGAAGTGGTCAGTAATTATTCTGCTCAAGTGAGAGTCATTTCATTAACCAATTGTCATGCCACTTTAAACTATTGTTGTTAAAAAATGATGCATTGTTGAAATGATGCAAATTTCACAGTTTATGGGGGCTGATCATCTCATTCTTCATTCTCCTTTTTGCAGCCATGGACTGGGAGAAAACGTCTAATCAGTCCAGAATGAACTCCTCGGCCCCAGCCTCTGACTCTTCTTCTTCCTTCCCTTCATCCTGCTGCAATTCTTCTCACCTCCTCTTCCACCCATCGCTGTTTCCAGTCCCCGCGTTTTCTGGCTTTGACCTACTGTTCAGTCTGAAGCTCCTCTTCATTCCCCTCTACTCTGCCGTGGTATTGATTGCCTGCTCTGGGAACCTCCTCCTCCTCTTCCTCATCTGGCACAACAAAAAAAGACACAACACAACAAATTTCCTTATCAGCAACTTGGCGCTCGTCGACCTGGTGATGTGCATCTTCTGCGTCCCTTTGACGGCCTCCTATGCCTTTGATAGACGTGGATGGGTGTTTGGATACCACATGTGCCATTTTGTTACCGTGATGCAGTCCACAGCTGTATACGCCGCAGTCCTGTCCCTCATGGCCATTGCAGTAGACCGTTACATAGTTGTAGCTTATCCTATTCGCAAAAGAGCGGGATGCCAGTTCTGCTGCTGCCTGGTAGTACTGATCTGGTTGTCATCTTTGGCCTTATCCACCCCAACTGCCCTTCACACAGTGTACCTGGAGCTGCATGCTGCGGGCCTGGAGATGGCAGTCTGTGAGGAGTTTTGGGATGGCCAGGAACAAGGCCGACTCATTTACTCCTGTTTCATCCTCTTCTTTTCCTACTTTGTTCCACTGGCTGCAGTGTCCATTTCTTACTGTGCTATATCATACCAGCTGAAGCGGAGGACCACGTCAGGTTTGACGGCTTGTCCCGAGCTGAGATGTGCACGGGCCGCCTGGAGTAGACGACGTAAGAAGACCTTCTGTCTGCTGCTGGTGTCTGTCCTCTGCTTTGCTTTCTCTTGGCTTCCCTTACAGGTAAATAGAAAGATATTAATAAAAGATTCTGATGATTAAATGACATTCTAGGCGGGAAAGGTCTGCAATATGGAGACTCCTTCTAAATAAGCATCTCTCGAGAGTTAGAAAATATAATTTAATCCCTTTTTCTATCCGAAGGTGCAGCCGGGGTTGATATGAAACCAGCATCCCTCAATCTATTGCATATGCTTCTTATTCTAGCAGGGTTGCAAAGGAGCTGATGCATTTCTCAAGCAATAATTGACCAAGAGGCGGGATAAAACTTGGACGGGCGGCCATTATAATTCTACCAAAGACACACAAATACAGCACACTTTGTGTTACGTGACCATGAGCCTTTATAACGTTTTTAATTTTTTGACACATGTACCACCTCTTTAAAAGAATCCTTACATTAATTTTGTGCAAAAAATATAAATGAATTGCATTTTTTCTCCCAAAGCACCCTCTTCTTTTTTATGTAAGATAAACTTGATCTAAAAATAAAAACTTTTAACAATTCCGAAAAAGTGTGAAAACAATCCAGTTCTTGGGGCTGTTCACATTTCAACCATTTAATAATGGTTATTTTGCAGAGCAGAAAGTTAAAAGTAAAGCTTTAAAAAAATAAGTAAATAAAGATTTAAATTTTTTTTTATTAGTTCAAAGGTTTCTGGAGTTTTGTTTTCAGTCCTTATTTTTGAGGAACCTTAAACAAGCAATATGCCCTAATTTCTCATGGAAGGACTAAAATAAACTAAGAACTATGATCTCAATGTGTTGTTCTCTAGTCTCATCTTTACCAGCTGGGACTGCATGCACGTTCATGTGCGTAGCTGCCAGTCTTGGTTTAGCTGCTCTTTTCTCAGATAGAGCACTTAACCAAAATGGAAGAAGGATCCTTTGCCAAGATAACATTCTCTTCCTAACAGAATTATGATGTTATGAGTTCTTTAGGTAGAAGCAGGCATTGCTTTGTCACACATCTTGTTTTGGTCTACAGACAGAGCTCAACAGTGAAACATTGTGGTGATTTTTTCTCCCACTCTTCTTTCAACATTTCCTGTGGCATGCAACTAAATAACTTGATTAAAGCAACTTAGGAAGGTTAGATTCCAGAGATCTTGGCCCATCGCCTTTGATAAGAAGCTTTTGTTTTGACCATAAATGTTGCTCTAAAAGTACATTTTAAAATGACTAAGAGATTAAAAGTGGTTAAAGGAATAGTACACCCAAAACATGATTAGCCTTCATTTTCTACTCACCCCCATGCTGAACAA
>NW_015150640.1:849816-859465 GCF_000732505.1 Cyprinodon variegatus | reverse complement strand
AAATACTTCAAAGTTTCCAGATGGATACGTTGAGCAAAACCACCTGGCTGAGTCAGGTTAAAAAAAATGAACCTTGATGATCAAATGTCCAGCTAAGCTACAGATTCCTTGTGTAAGGAAGAAATATTAGTCTATTATTTTTTAGAAATAATAGACTAATAGACATTCTGGGTCAACAAAAAGTTTTTTAGTTTGATTTAAAAAAAAAATCTGAAACTTGCTAAAGAATAAAAGGTTAGGAAAAAGAATAAATTGGACTACAAAATGTAGTTTTTCTTTTTATATATGGCTGCATATGTCTGAAAGATTTTTAGCCTTTCAATAAAACTTCTAACAATAAGTTTCTCGTTTCAGGTGGTGAATCTGATCTGTGACCTGGACACAGACTTCACCATACTGGGGAAAAACTACATTAATGTCATCCAGGTGTCTGCCCACCTGTTGGCCATGAGCTCAGCCTGCTACAACCCCTTCATCTATGCTTCGCTGCACAATAAATTTCTGTCCTACATCTGTATCAAACCTCTGACTCGGAGGGGAAAAGAAAAGTACGGAGGTCGGGGGTCGAGCGTCCTGACGAATTCTCACAGATTGCCACGTCTCAACACCTTTACAACTGTGGCTGATTTACCTGCTGTTGTTCTGAATGACCTTGTTGAAAAAGAAATATACTTCTGACGCGCTTTGTTTTGCCTAACAAAAGGAGAAAGGATTTTCAAAGCATGTCCACAAACAGCCCTAAAAGTAGATGGGATGCAGGAAGCTTCTTTTTCTCCGCAGCTTTGATTTTAATCTTGCCTTTATTGCAACAAATGATGAAATTAATAGATTTACACCACAGTATAAATAGTAAAAATCTCCTCAAATATAGGGAAAAGCAACCTGCTGTTTCTACAAACTACTTATAGAGATAGAAAGAATAAGTATAAGAAATTCACCAGTTTTTAATCATACAAGTTAATTACTCCACTAATGTTATTACTTAACAGAAATGTTAATGTTTTGCTGTTAATTTATGCTGTTTAACTTTCACTTTAAAATAGCTTTCAGCTTTTAGTTGACATTCACTCTTTGTGCACATTCAAATGCGTTCTGTGAAAAAGTAGGTCAAAAACATTAAACGAATTTTAATAGAAAGAGACTTTTTTTAAATTAATTTAACAGGGCGTAAAAAAATCTTAACGTTGTTAAACAATTATTTTTTTTATTATTTCTCTTGCCTTGCTTAGGCCTAGTTTTGAAAACAAGAAATCAATTAAATAGAACCCGACTGACAGCATGAAGGAGGCTTAAGACCCTAAAAATAAGGTGTCTAAAGGAAGCAGATAAGCCCCCTTTCCAACATCTGAACAGAGAAAAGTGCAGTAGACCTAGTTGCAATACCATCGCACTTAAATAACATAACTATAACTTTTGTATTTATTATAAAGAGAGATTTCTAACATTTGTCCATGAAATTACACTGTGACCCCCCCGGTACTGTTTAATAAATGAGCTATATCTTGTCTTCAGTCAGGTTATTTTTGCTTGATATTGTGTTTGGTTTAAGTGTGACACTTATAAAGTTATGCAGCCATTTTTGCTTCATTTCATTCATCATCACAGATACTATCAACAGTGAGAATGCTATGTGTTAGAACTGTTGAAAAATGATTTGATGCTTTTCCATTTCAATGCGGACATTAAGAGAAATACATTTTTTTGTTCGCCCTGCTATAATTTAGCTCATACATTTAGGCAGCTTGACAGAAATTACAAGCCAAAATCAAGTTCATAATGTATAAGGCTAATACCTTAAAGAATAATCTACAATCCTACTTCTTTAGAACTTAAAATTTGCTTTTGTTTCATTAAACCCCAATCCAAAAAGTTATAACAATTATGACATAAAATACAGGAACTTCAAGGTTCAAGGCTGACATAATTAGATTAGATTTGACTTTATTGTCATTACACATATACAGGTACAAGGCAACGAAATGCAGTTTAGGTCTAACCAGAAGTGCAATAGCAGCAGGTGCAGGATAAATAATGGTTCCATAAATACAGGACATGGGTTTCTACTGAATAAGTATAGAGATGAATACCATTATAAACAGAATCTTATTAATAGATTTTTCCTATGAATATAATATATAGATAATTAGTATTATGAACTAAATTTACAGCTGAATATGTACTGAATATAATATACAGGTGAATATTACTATAAAAAGGCTTTTTACAGTAATGTAATCAATGTAATGTAATCAAATGAAGCATGTATATTTAATTAATTCAATTAATTATTCAATAACAATAAATTATTTATTTTTCAACTGCAAATATAAATAAAAACTGACTGCATGTATTATTAAAGCATTCAATTTATTGTTTTTTGTTTTGCAGAATGATATAGTTTACACTAAATGGCAAAAAAAAAAAGGCAGAATTACAGCGTTTCACCTTTTGCTTTTCAACCAAATGTGGATCTAAATCATGTCATCTTTGCAATGTCTTTTCAACCAATTTTTGCTCGGTGGGACAGAATGGGTCGACGATGCCTCTGCCTCTGACTGCTGCTCAATCCCTCATGGTTCCCCCTGCAGGCAGTGAGTCCAATGGGGGATGGCCTCACATCACTCCTTCAGGCTGGACCCGGCCCGGCCGAGTCCCATGAGAAAAAAAACCCCCAGCCAACAGGCACTGCCTGATGAACCCCAACCCCAGGCTTGGCTCCAGGGTGAGGTCCCATCGTACTGTGCGACATCATGTGCCTCGATTTTATAGGTCATAATAGGGGCTTTGTGAACCACTCTGTCTGACTTGTCAGGCAGGGCTTGTTTGCCTTGGGAGACCCTACCAGGGGCATTTAAGCCCCTGATAACAGAGCATCTGGGATCATCCAGCCACTGAAACCCCTCCACCACGTTAAGATATCCATCTAATGAAATTCATTAGGGCTGAAGTTTGTCCAGATTCAATAGTCCTGAGTTCTTTTTATAATCTGGATACTGATGTTACTGTTAACATCATAAAATATAAAGGGATAAGAGCTAGGAACAGGAGGTAGAAGCTTAAATTTGATGCATTAGGTATTAGCCAGATTGTGACAAAAAAAAAAGAAAAAGAAATTTAATAAGCCACCTAAAATTGGAAACACTGAAAAAAAATCTGAGAAATAAAGGTTGCAGCATCACTTACGTACATTCTTCTATACAATAAATGCAAATTCTAACTAAGGGAAAAACATCTTAATACTTGTGTTCATGAATGTTAAGCTGGGTTTTCTTGCAAGATTACTGCATCATTTACATCTGTATCAATAACAGTGCAGGAAAAGTGTATATTTATAAAGGGTTTCTTTTGTCCAAACTTCAGTGTTGAGTCCCAGCCTCAAACAATACATGAGATTCTCAACTCATTATTTTCTTACATGAAACAAACAGCCAAGCAGGCTTTTTAAGGAGCAAGCACAAGACTTCTGTTGCTCTGCTTCTGCAACCCTATTTGTTATTTGTGATCAAAAATGCTTGTCCTATTGCAGGTTTTTCATTTTTTTTTTGTTTTTAAAGACATGTCTTACATCATTAAACACACAAATCAAAGCAAAACTCTTTAAAAACTATGGTCAGTTTAATATAGGGAATTTACTGAAACTGACATTAACTCTACTGTATACAGAATATATATTCAGGCTGGGTATAATGAAGCGGTTTTCTCTAACAATGTATGAGGTGAAGTTTGCATGTTAACCCTAGGCATGTGAATGTCTGCCACACTCAGAAAACAAGGCAGTTAAGATTGTGGTCTTTATTCTGACTTGGAACAAGGGAAAAACAAAACAAGAGTGAACCTGAACTTAGGAAAAAAAACTTGACCTGGACTTTTAGCAAAGACTTTGGGCTTGACATAGCAATTGGTTTGTAGCTTGAAACAATCTTTTCTGTTACAAGAATAAGTGTATAACACCAGTAAAAAAGTGTGCATCTCACTGAGTAGTCTTTTCTCTCAGAAATCCCCTCTTTAAGTGGAACAACCTTTGTGGTTAAGTCTTTTTGTTTTTTCCATCCTCATTCCTCTTAACATGCGTGAAAGAACTCCAACATCCAGCATCAGACAAGCAAAAAAAAAAAAAGGTGCACTACAGAGGATTTAACCCTCTGTTCTACAGAAAAACAGAAGCATTAGTGCTGCAGCTCAATAACAACTGCTCCAAATTATGACAGGATGTTTGATTAACCACCTGCTGGGTTATAGATTTTAGAAATAATTGAGAGACGTGATGTTGCTTAGCTCTGTGGGCTTAGTGTGTACAATGCCTTAACAGCCAACAGCTCCCAGACACCTTTTTCTCTTCAGAATATGGTAATTCTTTCTATCCAGCGTTGCACTTTTTACACATTTATTCAAGAAGAAATAATTTCAAATTGTATTAAATCAAACTCCTCCCACAAAATTGTACACAAAACAATTGAAAAATACATTTTTCTCAAGAATTGTTCAAATTTATTACATAAAAAACACAGCCTTTGCCAAACAATGCTTACATAGTACACTCAAAGGTCACTCTAATATGTTTTGAATCTTGATTTAATGCAACTTTAGGTTTCAGGACTTTCAGTGTTTTGGAGTTTGTTTCAGATCAGTGAAGCATAAGAACTAAAAGTTGCTTCTCCATGTTTGGTTCTGGTTCTTTCTGTGCAGAGTAGACTTAAGAAGTCAGTTGACGTAGAGATCAGGGCATTTGACACTCTATTCCAACAAGTCTGCAATGTATATTGATAAAAAATATGCTTTACTCTTCTGTTATGTCCTAAGAGCTCCTTCCAAATCCTGTAAAAATGCAAATATTATTAATGTCATACCAGAAAACAATTTTTACTTAGCATCAAAATGCATCATCCACAGTGTAATCAAACATCACATGCATTCCACATATAGGACAAACAGACAGACATTGCCCAAATAAAATTTGTTTAACCCATCAATATAAATTTTTATTGATACTAAAATTGGAATTGACTCAATTTAAACAGGAAAATCCTAATTTCTTCACCACGTCTGGTGTCAATATCTGCATCAGTGCTTCTCAGTTAAATTTTAGGATCCTTGTTAAACTATATGTGCACAGTTTTAGAGAACAGATATGTTTTTGCTCCTTATAGACATCAAAATACCCTATTGCTTTTCAGTGCTGCTTGCAAGTCCATACTTTTTAGTTTCAGTTAACCATAACCTAATCAACCTAAACAGGCTCCCGGAGCCCTAATTCCATCAGTCAGTAAGTCATCCTGCTTGCTCCTGTTAGCTCATCATTATTTCACACAAATCATAAACACTAGCTAGTTGACAAATTGACAAAAAAAAGACAGACATGTTGTGCAACAAGGTAAAATTTTTTAAAATAATTTTTCTCTCGAAAAATACTTTATTTCTGCTTCAGCTGGATTCTCCTGCAGTATCTTCCTTCTCACTTATAAACGGAATGAGCCACTTTTTGGAGGGTTTTATAAATTCTTCCGTTGCATTTAAACAAAATGCAGTAATTATTTATTTATTTTTGTGAAAGAAAAGGTCCCAATTACCAAGCCTAATGTGCATCTTTCTCTTATTTCAGGAGCCCACTAGAATTGGAATTGTAATACACCTAGTGGTGCAACCTGGACACATCTTCAGTGACTCTCCCAAGATCACTGGGTGTTTCGGGTCTTAGTCATACAACCTCACTCGGGCGACACAGCCAGGCGTGATCAGTTCCCCGACTTGTGTCCAGGTAGCGCACTACGCCACGCCTCCCCCCTCCTCAACCAGAGCCACCGTGAAGCCTTTTCAGCTGCTTCCAAGATGTTCTTGGTGGCTCCTCGTCTCTGCAGACCGCAAATCCCTAGGAGTGCAAGACACAGTGTAGAGATCTGCCTGTGAAGCCCCTGCAGCCAACTTCAATAGGCTCACAGCGGGCCTTCCAGCCATTCCTCCGGCACTCAGCCACAGGTTCTGCATATTTAGCCCTCTTCCTCTTCTGGGCTTCCTCTATTCTGTCCTCCCAAGGAACAGTTAGTTCAAGCAGCACAACCTGCCTGGTGGAAGTTGATGACAGCACCATGTCCGGGCGGAGTGTCGTGGCTGCAATGTAATCCGGGAATGGCAACTGCCTCCCCAGATCGACCAAGAGCTGCCAGTCCCTTGCTGTCGTGAGCAGGCCCCCTTGGATCTTCTTGGAGGGTTGCAGTTTCTCCCCTGCTCGAACAAAGGCAATCATGCTCCTGGTTAGAGGTTGACTCTTGCTGGTGTTTATGCCAATGCAGATGGTATCTGCTAATGCCCGCAGGACCTTGTCATGGCGCCAGCAGTATCTGCCATCTCCCAGGGCCTTTGGGCAGCAGCTTAGGATGTGCTCAAGAGACCCTTTCCTCTGGCAGAGCTGACACACTGGTGAATCTATCAGGCCCCAGGTGAACAAGTTAGTGGGGCTTGGGAGGACATCATACACCGCTTGGACGAGGAACCTGAAATGATGTGCCTCTGCCCTCCATACATCAGTCCAGGTGATCTTACGGCTGGAAACATGCTCCCACTTGGTCCAGGCCCCCTGCTTGCTCATGCCCACCACCCTGCTGAAGCGAGCTTCTTCCACCTCTGCCCGAACCTCCTCTTGGATGAGCTTACGCCTGTCACTCTGCTGTAGCAGGGCTTCGGGTTGCTGCCTAGCCCTGCCCACCCTGTGGCCACTGTACCCACCAGGGTGCTGTGACGCAGCCTCGCCTCTGCTCTTTCCACTTTAACCTTGGCACGTCACTTCCTTCCAGTGCGAACCTCTATCCCTGCTGAAGACACCTTTCCATCAGTGGAGTCTCTGTAGAAAAGGACTTCTCTGGCCCGGGCGACCTTGAACTCCTCCAACACACTGCTAAACGGAAGCTGGAGCTTGATCCCATATCCAAACAGGGCAATACTGCTCAGACTGCGAGGCAAGCCCAGCCACCTGCGCAGGTACTGACTGATCTTCCTCTCAAAGCCCAGCCCGGTCGTAAGTGGGATCTCGTACATCAGCAGAGGCCAGAGGAGACGGGGCAGGATGTTGTGCTGATAGATCCAAGCCTTGAATTTCCCAGGAAGTCCAAACTTGTCAACAGCTAGGAGCCACTGGTTAAGGTTGGTGCTGGTTGGTTGCCATGCAGGGGTGTCCTTTAGATCACCAGTGAAGAGCTTTCCAAGGTTCCTCACTGGTTTTTCAGACACGGATGGAATAGTGGTATTTCCCAGGCTGAAGCGGAAGCGGTCCGTCACCTTCCCTTTCCGCAAGACCAGGGACCTGGACTTCCCAGGCTTGAAACTTACCACATAGTTTATTGCAAGAAAAGAGGGAACAAAATAAAGGTCCCTTTCTAGATTTTCCCAGTAAACCACAAAAAAACATTTAAAAACGAAAAACTGATAAATTCATATCTACATGCAACATAAAACACAATTATAACAAATATTATTCTTTGACATGTTTTAGGAGGTCCTCCGTTATAAAGGCTACCAAAAGGATGACAAGTGTTTTTTTTTTCTTTGAAAATAAAATAAATTAGAACAAGTAAACTCAAGTTGCATCTGCTAATCTAGACACCTACCAGCAACTTTGACCTAAATAAAAGTAATAGAGAAAAATAAATGAATTATCAATGAAATATCACCTTTTTAATTACTAGTTATGTTCAATTTAATGGCAAGTATTGTTTTCAAAGTGGCCATGTTATTGCCCAGTTTAGGATACTTTTTTATCAGCCTATATGTTGTTTGTATAATTTGGCATTAGTTTATTGCTACAATATCTAACTTGGAAACTGTAACAATAGATCACACTTGGATCTGGGTTATCTTTTTTCTTACTAAGCAGTAATTGAGTATTTTTTAAGTCACCATGTTGTCTGTGAGGTTTTTAACACCTAATTTCATCTCATGTGTCCTCCACCAGTTTGACCCAAACTCCACAAGGGAACAGCATTTTAGAGAGAGAGAGATTAAGAAACAGAGGAGAGAGATACAGAAGAGAGTTTAAAAAAAAAAACTGTGCCGACTTACGGATGATGGGAGGAGCACATTTAAGAGAACATTTTATTATTTGTTAAAAATATAATTAAGTCACATAAAAAAAAAAAAGAAACATATGATCATCAATAATCATGTTTTACTTCTATTTTTCTGTCTAGATTATTTGGTATTATTGCAGGTAGGGCTGGGCGATATGAAGAAAATCTAAAATTGCGATATATATGGGCTATGTCGTGATACACAATTTATATCACGATATGTTTGAATTACCTTAAAAAACAGTAAAGTGCATAAAATTGCACTGATATACTCATTCAAATATTTGGTTTCAATTTTAAAACATTTTATTTTAACCAGCTCAAAGCTTTTCACAAATAATACTGCCACATTACGTCTTTCTGTGTCAGTATTAAACCTTTAACAAGATCCCAGCAACCAAACAGGAAACAAAGGAAAAACATGCAATACTAAATAAAATGTAAATTAAACAAGGTCTCTTTTGTATATAATAAAAAATAATTCAGAATGAAAAAGAGAATTTGCAAGTTACAAAAACGCAAATACTGTCAAAAAATTACAGCATTATAAGAGCATCACAAAACTATTGGTATTGACCCCTGTCAATGTGCTGGCAATTTTAAAGAAGCACAAACATGAGAACATTGCCAAGTTTAGAGAACGCCTGCAAACCCTCTGAACAAGACCACATCACATAACAGGTATTAGAGCATCTGAAAGACATTTAAATAACATAATAAATATCATCTGGGATTTCCTTCCATCTCTTTCTTTTTCTCTCATATGGGATCGCTTTTTCAATTCAATTCAGTTTATTTACATAGCGCCGATTCTCAGCACATGTCATCTCAAGGCACTTTATAGTAAACCAGGTCATACAGTCAAATTGATTCAAAGTTTTCTATCTAAGGAAAACCAGTTGATTGCATCGATTCATTGATTCAAAGGCAATCCCTCACACTAAGCATGCTTGTAGTGACAGTGGAGAGAAAAACATTCCCTTTTAACAGGAAGAAACCTTCAGCAGAACCAGAATCAGTGTTGTTTTTCGAATAACAAGGCCAACATCATCGGCTTCACAGCTGATTTATTTAACTTCTTAATTGGTATGTGGGAAGACTCTGACATACGGGGTTTACAACATTCTACATTTTGCAGTGGATGACTTTTTAGGTACTGGAGTTAATTTGTACTGCTACCTTTTGCAGCAATGGTTTTTGAGGCACGTCTTGTTCGACGTCCTCGGAGTGAAATCCAAACCACTGCGATATACTGCTTAGCTAAAACTCCTGCTGTCTCCATATTTCGTTTGCCGGTTGCTGTAGTGTGTGAGAAAATAGTCCTGTATGTATGATGCATTCAAAGTGTGTGGGAAAAATAACACTCAGTGAAATAGATGCAGACAGTTTAATGTCGTCATGCGAGTTTGTACTTGATGGTTGCGATAGAGTCATTTAAACTATTGTGCGTGGGGAAACTCAAGATACATCGAGTATATTCAATATATATCGTCCAACCCTAATTGCAGGGTATAGATTGTTCAGGAGCTAAACAAGAACAAGCAGCCTTTTATAGGATAATAGGACTAGGGGGATGGTGTAAGTCTTAAGTC